>NC_091471.1:29807792-30107792 GCF_036971445.1 Narcine bancroftii
AGGATAGACAGCCATAAGAAGATCCAATCATCTTTTTCAACCATCTTTGCAAGACTCTGCCTTCAACGATTGGCACAGATTAGGTATTAAATGTTTTAAATACCTTTTTATTGACAACAAATTTGCATCTTTTGAACAACTGGTTTTAAAATTTAACTTATCTAAAGCTCTTTTTTTAAGATATTTACAAATTAGACACTTTGTTTATTCTTATATTTCTGATTTTCCTGGGACTCACGAGGCAAATTTCTTGATACGCTTTTTGAATTACAATCTTCCTATAATGGCTTAATATCTCTTATTTATGACAAATTGGCAGGTTCAAAGACAAGCCCCGTTAGTTAAAATCAAGAATGCTTAGGAGCAGGATTTGAACCTTTCACTATGCACTGAGGTTTGGAACTTTTTTTTTAAAAACTGATTAACACGACATCCCTTTGTGCATGGCATTGTCTGCTGCAATTCAAAGTGGGACACAGAGCGCATGCCTAAAGTCAAACTGTCTTGTTTTTATTCTGACATAAATCCCTGATGTGATAAATGTAAAGCAGGTGATACTTCTCTAATTCATACGTTCTGGACCTGCCCTAGCTTAGAAAAATGTTGGAAAGAATTTTTTCAAATATTATCATTGATTTTCAATTTAAAATTGAAACCTTGACCTTTAATTGCACTGAGAAGATGATGGGTTATTAACTTCAATTCAATGCCGCATTCTACCTTTTACTTCATTGATGGTCAGACGTGCAATTTTGATTAAATGGAAAGATAGTACCCCACCTACACATGCACAATGGTGTTGTTTAAATATGTAAAAAATTAGATACAAAATCATTGATTCAAATATTAAATTCCAAATGATATGGGGCTCATTCATGGACTACTATCATAACCTTAACATTTAGGTTTAACCTGGAATTTTGGTAAGATTGTGCCACTTGAATTTATGAACATTAATTTTCTATCTTGTTTAGGAGAAGGGGTTTTGAATTTTTTTTCTCTCTCTTTTGTTATATTCTACTTTATTATTATGATTGTGCTTTGGAACTTGTACTTATGATCATTTTTATAACTTCATAACTGTATTGTTCAACTTTTTTATTGTAAAAATAATAAAAATATTTTCAAAAGAAAAAAGGTAATATTGAGTAAGTGCCTGACAGTCATTGGGTCAGTGCTGATGGTCTGTGAACTGGGCATGAACTTCTCTATTAGAGAATGTTTTATCCACCATGAGGAAGATTTATTACAGTATGATGAAACATGCTATAATCACTCTGGTATATTGATATGGTATGGCATGGTATACACACTAACATCCTGCACTTCTTTTCTTCTTTGGCTTGGCTTCGCGGATGAAGATTTATGGAGGGGTAATGTCCACGTCAGCTGCAGGCTCGTTTGTGGCTGACAAGTCCGATGCGGGACAGGCAGACGCGGTTGCAGCGCTTGCAAGGGAAAATTGGTTGGTTGGGGTTGGGTGTTGGGTTTTTCCTCCTTTGTCTTTTGTCAGTGAGGTGGGCTCTGCGGTCTTCTTCAAAGGAGGTTGCTGCCCGCCGAACTGTGAGGCGCCAAGATGCACGGTTTGAGGCGACATCAGCCCACTGGCGGTGGTCAATGTGGCAGGCACCAAGAGATTTCTTTAGGCAGTCCTTGTACCTCTTCTTTGGTGTACCTCTGTCACGGTGGCCAGTGGAGAGCTCGCCATATAACACGATCTTGGGAAGGTGATGGTCCTTCATTCTGGAGACGTGACTTACCCAGCGCAGTTGGATCTTCAGCAGCGTGGATTCAATGCTGTCGACCTCTGCCATCTCGAGTACTTCGATGTTGGAGATGAAGTCGCTCCAATGAATGTTGAGGAAGGAGCGGAGACAACGCTGGTGGCAGCGTTCTAGGAGCCGTAGGTGATGCTGGTAGAGGACCCATGATTCGGAGCCGAACAGGAGTGTGGGTATGACAACGGCTCTGTATACGCTGCACTATTATCCTGCACTAATGGTCAGATAATTGGCACACATCTAATCTGGTACATTCCAGATAGCAAAGCTTTTGCTCTCGTTAAAATTCATTTCACAGGAAGGATTCAGGTGAACCTTTTCAATACATGTGATCAAGGACCTTCACGTCCATTCAAAACTGTGATCAGAATTGGATGCCTTTGTGGTCTGCATTTCAAAGAAACAGAAGCTGGGAGAGGCCATGTGGCTCCTCGAGCCTAACTCTGCCATTCATTAAGATCAGAGCGGATCTGTTCTTCACTCAGCTCCACTTCCCAAATTTTTAATCACAACCTACAAGTCACCTGGATGGCAAACATCTGTCCTATAAAAACAATGCTGAAGCAACTGAGCAGGTCAAACAGTGTACAAAGATAAAGACACACAAATAATTTGAATGTGATCTCACCAATAAAATGTTCATTATAAAGGAAATGAAGTTAAAAAATAAGTATCCCACTACTTTTTTTTAATTACCTACTGCGTTTCCAAGTTAATTTTGTGTTTCACACTACAACTCAGTGTGCCATCATCTCTATTTAAAGAACTTTTCTATGCTTCTAACTGAAATTATAACCTCTCATTTTCCCCTCATTATACTCCATCAATTTAATCTTTTCAGATCCTTTTTCAAACTCTTTCTAGCCTCCTCACAACTGATCTTCTCAACTATCTTTTTATAATGAGCAAACTTGGCTAGAACACCCTTCATTTTTTCTTTCACCATTAGAACAGGTTGTAAGTGTTTAAAGTGCAGCAACAATCTCTGCCACGCATAGGCAGGGCAAGTGAACTATCTGATTATGTTTTCTGTTCATGAGCCAATCCTTATCCATACAAAATAATTACTACCACCCACCCCCCCCCCCCCAACTCTTCCCCCAACCAAAATACCATCTTATACAGAAACCTATTAGCTCGCACCGTGTAAAAAAAAATTGTTTGGAAATTCAAATGCATTGATAAGGCCAAATTTGGAATATTGTGGGCAGTTCTAGGAACCTAACTACAGGAAGGATATCAGTAAGATTGAAAGAGTGCAGAGAAGATTTACTAGAATGTTGCCAGGTCTTCAGGGGTTAGTTACAGGGAAAGATAGGACAGGTTAGGCCTTTATTCCTTAGAGCGAAGAAGAATGCGGGGAGATTTGATCGAGGTTTACAAGATTATTAGAGGTATAGTCAGAGTGGATGGAAATAGGCTTTTTCCACTTAGATTGGGGGAGATAAATACAAGAGGTCATAGTTTTAAGCTGAAGGGTGAGAGATTTCGGGGGAACATTACGGGGAATATTTTCACTCAGAGGATGGTGGGAGTGTTGAATAACTGCCATATGTCGTGGTGAATGCGGGCTCGATTGTGCGTTTTAAGAGTAAATTGGATAGGTACATGGATGTGAGAGGACAGGAGGGTTATGGTAAAGGAGCAGGTCAGTGGGACTAGGGAGATGATGTTCAGCCAGTTTTCTGTGATGTAGTGTTCTATGATTCTATCTGCAGGTTTTCATTTATTTACCCTTTATACTGTATGTTCAAAATAGCCAAAAGCATTGTGTCATTAAAAGCATTAGCTAACATTGTTTCCCTATTAACCAAGGACAGCAGGAATAAGCCAGGAAATCACAGATCAAGCTTTACAGCAATAACAGGAAAATTATTTGAGAATATTTCAAGGGACAGGATTTACATTCACTTGAAAAGGCAGTGACTGATTGCATAAATGCCACAGTTTTATGCTTGGAAAATAGTGTTTCAAAATTATTTAGTTATTTTTGAGGAAGTAACTAAGAAAGGTAGAATCACAAAGCACAGAACTGGACATTCGTCCCAACTTATCCATGACCGACCAAGTTGGCATGGATAGTCCCAAATGCCTGCATTTGGTGCATAATCCTTTCAATCCCTTTCTATCCACAAATCTGTCCAGACATTCTTTTTAAATGGGAGAATTATATCTTCTTGTATAGTTGCTCTAGCAGATTATTCCAGGTGGGACCACCCACTGAGTGAAAAGGTTGCCCCTTAGGTCCCACTTAATTTCCCCCCCTCACCTTAAACCAATGCCCATCTACCTTGATTGGGGAAGGGAGTGGGGTGAGAGAAAGTCTGAGCATTCATATTATCACGGTTCTCATGATTTTATAAACCTCTGAAACACCCAGACTCAACGGGGCCCCTAGGGGCGCAGCACATTTTCACCTCATGCAACATAAATATTTACTATGGTTTTTTTTAAATGTGGTCAGCGGGAGAGAAGTACGGAAGAAACCAAAACTGAATCGCTTCACAGGGAAGGCGGCCCATAAACCAAGCAGAGTCCTGGGAGAACATACCCAAAAAAAAATGGTTGAGAATGGCTGTTCTATAAGATCATCCCAGAACTTTCTTAGTTCAAAGGAGTAAAGGCTCAACCCATCTAACCACTTCCTGTAATTGAATCCAGCAATAACCTGATATCCTCCAATTTATTGATGTCCTTCTTATAGTTGGATGACCAGAACTATATAAAGTACTCAAAGTGTGGTCTTACCAAAAATTTGCATAGCTGAATTACGAGGTCCCAACTTTCGTACTTTATACCCAGCCCAATGAAGACAAAGACCTTTGTCCACCTGATTTGCAAATTTTAAGGATTCTGAAGCAGTACCTCAAAGTCTGTCTGTTCTACAACACTTCCCCAGGGGCCCGATTGCACACTGTGTTAGTTCTGACTTACCAAAGTGCAGCACCTCACACTTGTCACTCCATGGTCCATATTTCCAACTAATCTAGATCCCATTCTAAACTTGAATATCTTTCCTCCTTGCCCATTACACAACCAATTTTGATGAAGATAGAGCACCAGCTGCGGTTTACATGGGGTTTTGCAAGGTTTTACAAATTCCCACCTGATCTGCACATCAAAATGGTTAGGGTAAAATGGATCCAAAATAAGTTAGTTGATAGGAAGCATAAGGTAGTAGCTGCGAGGTGTTTCTTTACCTGCTAGGAAATGCCCCCGACTCTAGCTTGAGGGAGGAACATATGCTTCTGGAGTGTAGCTCAAAGCCACAGAAGTGCTTGACGGTTCCCCTCACTAATGACCACTTCCTCCCCCATCTCCATTTCAACTTTTTACTCCTCTGCTCCGCATCATAGCAAACCACGGTGCCACAAACTGAACTTCTACAGCTTTCCTCCTAATAATATCCACAACAGTATAGTGGTTGAGGGGGGGGAATGACACAGGGGATTTCAGCATAATTTGCCTGCATTTGTTGCCCTACCAGGTGGTCACCTACCTCCTTTGTTTCTCTACCTACAGAATGACCAACTTGCTAAGTGTACTCTCTATGACAATTATCTGCATATTGGATGCTCCATAGAAAGTCAAACTGCTCAATGTGGGCAGCCAGGAATTGCAGCTCGACTCATCCCACAGGTAAAGTCACAAGGGACACTGCCCTAGTTTTTACTTCCTTTATCACCAGTCCCTTGTACCAAGGTCACAGTTCACCATCACAGAAGCACGACACTCACCAAAGTCATCTACAACAGGACTTCAACCTCAGAGCCCCTGTGAAATGGTTGCTCAAAGATAGCCACTCCTGCTAAATGCTTCTCTTTTCATATCTCTCGCACAACAATCCCAAAGGTACAGCTGATCCTGCAGGCACCTCTCAGCCTTCTGAGGGAGCAAATTCAGTCCATTCATCACTACATCAGTTGAAGCAAGTTCTCTTCATAAGCCTGTGAGAACATTCTCCTCATAACCAATATCAAGCTCTTAACATTTTCCAAATTTCAATTAATCCTCTTTCATTCTTCTGAACCTAACTGAACTTGCATCAGCAGGTTAAAGGATGTGTTGGCTCCAGAGCTTTTGAAAGTTGAAGCATGATCAAACTTGACTGCATTTTGTACTAAACTGACCATCCTTCTCCTCAAGTGAGCATAATCTCATAGAGAGATTGCATTTGTACAGCACTTATCAGTATCATAACATCTGAAGTTTATAACAAAGTTATTTTAGTGTGTCTGTAATGAAGCAGGTACATAGGAGCCAGAACCAAAAAATTTGAACAAAATTATCTTAATTTAATGATGTTGGCTTGGAGACAACTTTGCCAAAGAAATCCAGGAGAACTTGTTTCTCTTTTACACAGACATTCGAAGAGACAAGGCATAGAACGATACTGACTTTATGCAGGTGAATGAAATTAGAATAGAAGGGCAAAAGGTTCAGAATGGGTGTGCTATATGGAAGCACCTACTTCTATAATGTAGGGTACTATTTGCCTTGTGACGTTTCATGTTCGAGAGATAGAGGCACCAGTAGTAGCCCAGGTTTTCTGCTAATCTTCAGTTTTTTTTTTAGTATGGTAAATCAAAATGCTTTGGATTGCTAAGACATGGCAGTCCTAAATTAAGGCAAAGAAATAATGATAATTTAAATTAATGATTAGTCAATAAGTAGTATTATAAAAAGTTGCAGAAGCACCTGCAATATTTCAACTGAGTCAGTAAAATATAATTATTAGAAACCATATACTTCATTCAGAACTTCATTCGCAAGATTGTTTAACATTTAAAAGCAATAATCAATTGCATTATAAGCCAATTTAAAGGTCAATTAACTGTAAACATACACAAATGTTGATCATTGCACCAAGCGATCTGCCAAATGTAAATATGAATTAAAACAGTTATTCACAGTCCAATCTCCAGTACAGCTGCAATATATTTGTTGATGCGATTTTACTTGAGAATACCATCAAGTCACTTTAGACAAGAAATCAAATATATTGTATGTGTGAGAGACACAGATACAGAGGGGTAGAGAGAGATTAAACAAGAAAGTTGATCTTTACTGAAGTTGATTACATTCTGTTCCTAAATGTACATTGGTCTTGCTTCACAAACAAGAGGTGGCATTTCCAGTCTCCTCCTCATCACTATCTGTCCAGTAACCTGTTCAAATATTATTGCCCGATTTTGAAATGGAATATGGAAAGATGGGAATGCAATAAACATTTGTCAGTGCTAGTTTAAATTTTTTTTAAAATGTAAAGTTAAACACTGTTTCAACAGAAGCTAAAGTAAATGAACTGGAGCATCGTAGGAATTATGATAATTGTTGGTACTTAAAATGGTAAAAATTGTAAACTGTTTTGTTAATAGGGGAAGTGGACTGCCTGTGATAACATGCACAGATTTTACCTCAAGCAAGTCCTTCAAACTGCAAGTCACAGAGATTTTTGAATTTACAAGGCAGCACCATGACAGTAGATGCTGTGATGGGAAACTGCGTGGTACTGTAGTGTGTGTGCTAGGTGAAGTTTATATTTACTCCCTGCCTCTGACGACAGGAATGATGTCATTGCAGCACTGGCCTCAGCGGGAGGTTCTAGCGGGGCCCTTGCAAGCCAGGTCACGACTCGGTGTGCGGGCCGCTGCACGGCACCCCCCCCAAACACCAGCAATCAGAGTGTCCGCTGCGGTTTTGGCAGCCTACCTCAACATCACAGGGGCTGAGTCTCGACTGGCTGGTTTCAGGCAGTCGAGGGCAAAGGTTTCCTCTTTGCCAGCAATGTCCAATACACACATCAACCCATTATGCCTGATAACTCCCCCCCCCCCCCCCCGTATGGCCATTGGAGGAGTGCCTGGTGTGCTCCCCCTTCGCACAAAAACATATTCACAGGTGTGCAAGTCCTTGGGGATGAAAGATTTAAGATGGTCATATGACAGGGGCTGTGGAGGGGCTAGGGTACCCAGACTTTCCCTCAGCTGTTTCAGTGCAACCATGGGGGTGTCTGGATCCTTGGCAGCAGCTAAAAACTCCCCAGGTTTACCAAGGGTGTGCCATAGACCATTTCTGCTGCGGAGGCATCTTTCGGTGTGGTGCAAATTCCTATAAGGACCCAAGGTAGTTCATCCGCCCAGTTGGGCACTTTGAGCTAGGCCTTGAAGGATGCTTTTAAGTGTCTGTGGAACAGCTCCACCAACCCATTGGCCTGCGGGTGATATGCTGTGGTATGGTGAGATGGGTTCAAACAGTTTGACTAGATCCACCCAAAGTCCCGAGGTAAACTGCGCTCCCCTGTTGAAGATGAGATGTTCCAGGACTCTGAACCTGGTGTTGATTAGTGCCCTGGCAAAGGTCTCCATGGTTGTGTCAGCCATCTTGTGGACTGGTCATCCATAGTGAGGAGGTTTGCCCTACGGGAAACTAACAGCGGTATCACAATGTCGATGTGGACATGGCTGAACTTATGCTGCGCTAGCTCGAAGGTCTGGGGAGGTGCTTTACTGTGAGTTTTCACCTTAGACACCTGGCAGAGTGTGCAGGTCTTGGCCTACTAACTGACCTGCTTGCGGAGCCTGTGCCAAACAAACCTGCTGGCCGCTATCTTTACCATAGTTCTGATGGCCAGATGTGCCAGGTTGTGCACCGCGTCGAAGGCCTGCCGTCTCCATGCTGCCAGCACAATAAGGAGGGGTTTGCTTGTGGAGACATTACAGGAGTGTCTGGATGCTTGGGGTGATGACATCCAGCAGCCGCAGCCTGGAAAGCACCATCCTGTACACCGGGATCTCAGGGTGGTCATGTTGTACTCTGGCAAGGGCTGAATAGTTTATGCCCTGGGATAGGGCGTGGATGGATTCGATGGCAGGAAGGGAGAGTGCATCAGTCACCACATTGCTCTTGTTGGTGATGTGTTGGATGTCTGTGGTGAATGTGGACACACAGGAAAGGTGCCTCTGCTGTCTGGCTGACCATGAGTCAAACACTTTGTGGAAGGGGAAGGTTAGTGGTCTGTGAAGCCCCTGAAATGTCTGCCTTCCAGAAAGTATCGTAAATGCCTGACCGTCAGGTACAGTGCCAATAGCTCTCGATCAAAGGCGCTGTTCATGTGGTCGGAGGTGCCTGCTAAAGAAGGCTAGGGCTGCTATTGCCCCTCACTTAGCTGTTCGAGTACCCCCTGACCACTATACTGGTAGTGTCCACCGTGAGTGCTGTTTGCACCTCTGGCCTGGAGTACCAGAAGGGTGGTGTTAGCCAGTGTGTTCTTTGCCTTCTGAAATCCCTCCGAGGCCTCCTCATCCAAGGCAACATCTTTATTTTTCCCCGCCATGTGCGCAAAAAGGGGCCCCATGATCTGAACTGCTGCAGTATGGCTCAATGGTAGAAGTTAATCATACTGGTGAACTCCTGCAGCCCCCTCATGGTGCGAGGTTTCGTGAACTGCCAAACGACCTCCACCTTCTCGGGCAGTGGTTTCGTCCCGTACCTATCGATACGATGCCCCAGGAATTCAATTATGTCCTGCTCGAACCAACAATTGGCAGAGTTGATGGTCAACCCAAACTCCTATAGGTGGATGAATATTTGTCTGAGGTGGGTCGTATGCTCTGAATGGTTGAGACTGGCAATAAGGATATTGTCCAAGTAGATGAATGCTAATGGGAGGTCACGGCCATCCATCAGTCGCTGTAAACTCTGAGCAGCATTCTTAAGCCTGAAGGGCATCCTCATGAATTCGAACAGGCCAAAGGGGGTGATTATGGTTGTTTTGGGTATGTCCTTGGGGTGCACTGAGATTTGATGATAACCGCTGATTAAATCGACCTTTGAAAACACTCATGCTTCTTGTAAGTTGGCAATAAAGTCTTGGATATGGGGCACAGGGTGGTCCAATGTGATGGCCCTATTAAGGCACCGGTAATCACCACATGGCCTCCACCCTCCTGCTGCCTTCGGGAACATGTGCAGAGGGGAGGCCGAACAGCTGTCTGTCTGCCACACTATCTCCAACTCCTCTATTTTCTTTAAGTTCCTCTTTGGAGAGTGCAAGTTTTTCAGGGGGAAGGTAGTGCTTCCTGGCATGGAGTGGGATGCCCTTGGTGAAGACGTGGTGCCTTACCCCAAGCTTTGGTTCTGCGGAGAATTGTGGCACCACGACTGTGGGGAACTCCGCCAGGGTGCGTGTGTAGGTGTTGTCGAACAGTGTTACGGAGTCCAGGTGCAGAGCCGGTAGTTTGGCTTCCCCCCGGGCACTGTCTAAAAAGTTCTGGTGTGCACCAAACACCACCCTTTTAAGTTCACCAGCAGGAAGTGGGCGCACAGGAAATCGACCCCCAGGAGCAGTTGCACCACTGCCACGACAGTAAAAGGTCACTTAAATTGGTGGTCAGCAAATTGTAGAGGTACAGATTGGGTGCCATAAGTTCGTATAGAGGTGCTGTTTGCTGTCCTAAATGCTGGCCCTGGCTTGGCTTCCGGGTATCGTAGGCCATGGGTTGGGGAAGTGGGAGGGCACATTTCTGCACCAGTGTCCATGAGGAACTGCCTTTCCGACAGTGTCCCACACGTAGAGGAGGCTGTCACATTGGCCAACTCACAGCCATTAACAATGGTTGGCCATGGCATTTCCCAAAATGCATTGGGTGGGTGGCATCAATGGGCCCCCGCACCCCATCGTTGATGATAATAGTAATACGGCTGGGTGGGGCATCCACTTACCTCTCTATGTGCTGTGATCTTGTTGCCGACTGGGTTTGTGGCTTGGCGATCTGTTCCACCAAGGTGCCATTTTCTTTCTTCCCTCTCCAGAGCTCGCCTGCCCGGGCTGAGATTTGCCTCAGGTTGCTGAAGTCCTCATTGGCAAACAAAAGTCAGATATCCTTTGGCAGCTGCTCCAGGAAAAATCTGCTCAAAGAGCAGGCAAGGCCTATACCCCTTGCCAAGTGTGAGCATCTTGCTCATGAGGGCAGATGGGGCCCTGTCCCCCAAAACGTTCATGCTCAACAGATAGGCAATGCACTCGCACCATGATAGCCCAAAAGTGTGGGTTAATAGATCTTTGAGGCCACCATATTTGCCTTGGTCCAGAGGCTACTATAGGAAATCAATGAATCTCGCTGCCATGACCTGGTCAAGCGAGCTCACTACGTAGCAATAGCAAGTGTCGTTGTCGGCGATCTGTCTTGGGTGGAACTGAGCCTCAGCCTGTTTGAATCACATGTGTCACTGTGACGCCCAGGATGTTGGCAGCTTTAGTGAGACCTCTTGGAGAGCTGCTTGGTCCGTCATCTTCAAGTCCAACTGCTGGTTGGACCTATCGAGGTCATTAATGTAGCATACGCGCTACGCGAAGTGTGGAATAAGAACGACACGCCCACAGTCGAGTCCGAAGACTGATTTATTGCAGTGCCAGCTCTGTTTATGGAGTGACGTTATCGCAGCGCCGGCCTCAGACTAGTTGACATTCCTGCCATTTCCCACCGTTCAGGAGGTCACACGGGACGATGGGTGTTGGTCCCTGCAGGCCCCTCGTGATCGCCAGCCATTTTGTGAGCCGGGTCGCTACAGTATAATAACAGTAAATGCAAGTCACAACGTATATCACTACGTTCATGACACTTCAATTGAATGGAAGTTGCAGATGACACTTCAACTTCAGGGGAAGTTTCTCCAATTGTGTCATTGCAAGGAATTTTGCTATCTTTTGTACATTTTTGGGGGTATGGTTTTGGCAAAGAGGTAATGTTGAGCATGTGCTCTATTCACACATTCAGAATGTCTATTTGGTTGCAGCACAGCTGTTACATTATCTCAGTTTCCACCACTCATTTTAGATAGATTGATACATAGGGAGAAACCTGGTTAAAGGATGTTCCACAAGTTCACCAAGAAAAGATATTCGACAAGCAAACATCATAGAGGTAGAATGGAACAGCACGAGATTTGGAGGCGGAATGCAAATATATGAAGAGATGTGCTATTTTTTTATTCATTTGCTGAAAGACTAAATGCAGACAGTGATGACAACTATGCAATTATAGCTATTTACAAAACATTTTCTTGCCAAAATTCTAAACTATCCCAGTGTACCATCTGGTTAATTTTGTGGTGTCTTTTGTGCTTTTTTTTAAAAAGATTGGCAAACATCTATGTTAACTCTTTTAAAACATAGCATCCTTTTTTGACCAAATGCATAAATTATGTAATAAATTGTTTTCTCAAGCAAAACAAAATCTTTTTCTCTTAATGAAATCGATACAAAGTGAATTAAACATGCTGGGGCAGTTATTTGTTCTTAGTTTCTTACGCTAAATCCAGAATACAGCAACAGCTGTGTGGTTAACTCTGCTTCCAACATTCAATTCCATTGAACTGGAGCAGAGCACAAATCACGGCCGCTACTGGATAGTGAATGTCATGCAAGCAGTGAAATAAGTTTCTCCATAGTTTTCAAATGAGAACTTTAATTGTACTGCCAGACCCAAAATGTTCTACATAACTCTTATAAAATCCAAAGTAATACATTTTAGTTGAGCAACTTCCAGATATACCAGGTTACAGAATTACTAAAACCTTCCAAATGTCTATTTGTCTGTGGATTGCTGTGAGATCAATCCAGGCTGGAGAAAAGTGGAAGTGAGCATCTGTGCTTCCTTCATGACCCTGCATTGAATACAATAATCTTGATGGGGGAGAGGAAACTTAGCCTCCATTAATAATCTGAAAATAAAAAAAAGAAATCACAATTGTTACATTATTTGCATGTTTACTGACAACTATCAGTGCCATTTAAAAATGTTGCTGCTTTAGACAACTGTAGCTAAGATAATCCAAGAGTAAATCCATTTTAGTACCCAAACGTGCTGTAGAAACGGCTGGCATTGTATATGCTGAAGAAAACACATAACAAAGCATCACAAAGTGGATTAGTTGGTTTACAATACAGTAAAACAGTCTGGGGAAAATAGAATCGGATTTAAGTTCAGAAAATGTTCAAAACCGCAGATGTGAGTAATATATAGAGGTAATTTGTGCTTTGACCTGTTGAAAAGATTCAGCGTAACTGGCAATTTGTACTCATGCACCTGATGCTTCCATTGAGTTTGTCAAGTCATATGGTTATTCTTTGCCTCGTTACATAATAACCTTTAACATTTCTCTCTGGAGAGGAAGGGAATGAAATTCTCGTGCTATCTGAGAATGAAAATGTGAAGGCAAAATGAATGCATACATTTAACATGCCAAGTGGTAAAGTGGTTTGAGTGAGAGTGGTTAAAACTGTCACTCGAGTTGTACGTAACCTTTGCCCCACTCTCTCTCCAACCCTATCAGTGTTATTCTTTAAAACATCTATTGGGAATTTTTGTTGCCTCTGCTCATTTTACAAAATTACTTATAAAATTTACCAATTCACAAAAATATTTCATAATTTTTAAAGTCCAGCAACTTTTGTTCTTCTGGTCCTCTGCGGAAGAGGTTCACAATCCTTGGCTACTTTTTATTTGACTGGATTTACATTCTGAATCTGCAGCCCTTTTTATGCTGAAACCCCGCATTATAGTCGGCTCAAGTTTTAAAAATAAACGAATTTGCCTTTTCTGGTGACATCCTATAATGTGGATACCACGGTGCCTTTATGTTGGGAGCTGCTTCCAAAACTGAAGGAGATGGGGCGAGTTGTGCAGTAAGCACCATCCACCACCACGACCTCAAACATCCATGCCAAGAAGGGAAAGCAGCCTATTCTCGAAAATGGTGACCGAAGAGCAGGTAAGTGCGCCAGTGGAGATCTGAGCAAGCAGTCATAGGACTCAGGCAGATCTCCTGCACAACAAAATAGCCTCTACTTCTATGCTATTTTAAAATTTGTGCTCCTGGGTCACAGGATGATGTCGTCATCAGCCCTCCCCTTTGGACCTGCATTCCTTCTTCAGAGGAGGTGGAGCAACTCCACCTCTGAGACTATCCCCCCCCCCCCCCCCCCAGGTGGATGGAAGATGGAGCGAGTTCAACTAGTCAATCGTCCTTTGCACCTTTTGTGGAGGTAAATGAAGGGATTTAAAGACAGAGATTATCTCTCTTTACAATTTCTTTCCCCCACTTTAAAAGGGCCTTGTAATAAGGCAAGAAAGATTTACTCCACCTGCACTAGCTAGCAAGGCGTGGCTCCCAACATAGACTGCTGCTGGAGTCCTGATCTCGCGACTGGATCCCACTGACATCCCTCATTACTCCTACACCTCTCCCTTCATCCCCATCTCCCCCCTCTTCTCCACAACCTCCTAACCCTCAGACCTCAGGTCCCCCTCCTCTCTCTGGTTACCCTCCTACCTCCTCTCTCTGGTTACCCCCTACTCTCCTCTCCCCCCGGACCCCCCTACCTCCACTCCCCCCCCCGACTTCCCCCTACCCTCCTCTCTCTGGTTACCCCCTACCATCCTCTTGCCCCCCCCTCTGACATCCCCCACCCTCCCTCTGAACATCCCTACACCTAACCACCCCTACAGCCATCTCCCTCCTCCAACCTTCCCCCCCCCCACCAAGCCCCCAACCCTCCTCCCTCCAACCCCCCCCACCCATTTCCACTCTTGGACCTCCTCAACCCTCCATGTCCGCCCAACATCCTTCACACCAATTCCCACTGACCCTTGCTTGGCCTTACTATCCCCAGTGACCTTCCTCTCTCTAAGATGGACCACTTGGTCCTCAGTAGAAGCCTCACCTTTGTTCCCCCTCCACCTGCCACGCAAACAATGCCAAACTCTTCTTCTGTCAACCATCTCAACTTCACCATTCCTCTCTCGTATTCTCATCTTACCTCCTCTGAACGCTCTGCCCTCCACTCTCTCCGCAACAATCCCAACTTCACCATCAAACTCTCAGATAAGGGTGGTCCTGTTGATGTCTAACATACTGACCTCTACCTTGCTACGCCAGTCAACAGCTCTCAGACACCTCCTTTTATTTAGCCCTCCCACAAGACTCCACCAGTACACATCAAACCACTGCCTCCAACATCATCTCCAACCTCATCATCTCTAGTCACCTCCCTCCCACGTTTGCCAATCTCATCGTCTCCCATCCCCTTACTGCTCATTTCTACATTCTACACAAAATAGACAAATCTAACCATCCAGGTAGGCCCATTGTTTCTGCCTGCTCTTACTCCTCTGAACTAGTTTTATCTTACTTTGACTCTATCTTTTCTCCCCACCTACATCCACAATACCTCACATGCCCTCCATCTCTTCAATTACTTCAGATTCCCCCAAACTGGACCACCTCATCACAAAGGATGTCCAATTCCTTTATATCTCCATTCCCCACAAAGAAGGTTTGAAAGCACTTCGCTTCTTTCTGGACCAAAGACCAACCAGTGACCCTCTACTACCACCTACCACCTGGCAGATCTTACTTTAAACAACTGCTCCTTTAACATCCCACTTTCTCCAAATCAAAGGAGTAGGCTTTTGTGGAGCAATCCATGCTGCAAGCCTACACAGGCAAGACCCCTCTACTTTTCCTCTGGATATCAACAACTACATGGGGGCTGCCTCATGCACCTGTGATAAGCTTGTCAACTTCCACCCAATCTGAAACTCACCTGGTCCATCTCTGACAGTACTTTCCCCTTCCTCAATCTATTTGTCTCCATCATGGGAGACAAGCTTTCCAATAACATACATTACAAACCCACTAACTACCACAACTACCTTGACTACACTCCCTCACACCCTGTCTCCTGCAAGAATTCTATTCCATTCTCTCAATATCTCCATCGTGAAGCAAGGCTGCGTTCTCGCACCAACCCTCTTTTCAATCTTCTTCAGCATGATGCTGAAACAAGCCATGAAAGACCTCAACAATGAAGACGCTGTTGACATCCGGTACCGCACGGATGGCAGTCTCTTCAGTCTGAGGCACCTGCAAGCTCAAACCAAGACACAAGAGCAACTTGCCCGTGAACTACTCTTTGCAGATGATGCCGCTTTAGTTGCCCATTCAGAGCCAGCACTTCAGCGCTTGACGTCCTGTTTTGCGGAAACTGCCAAAATGTTTGGCCTGGAAGTCAGCCTGAAGAAAACTGAGGTCCTCCATCAGCCAGCTCCCCACCATGACTACCAGCCCCCCCACATCTCCATCGGGCACACAAAATTCAAAACGGTCAACCAGTTTACCTATCTCGGCTGCACCATTTCATCGGATGCAAGGATCGACGAGATAGACAACAGACTCGCCAAAGCAAATAGCGCCTTTGGAAGACTACACAAAAGAGTCTGGAAAAACAACCAACTGAAAAACCTCACAAAGATTAGCGTATACAGAGCCGTTGTCATACCCACACTCCTGTTCGGCTCCGAATCATGGGTCCTCTACCGGCATCACCTACGACTCCTAAAACGCTTCCACCAGCGTTGTCTCCGCTCCATCCTCAACATTCATTGGAGTGACTTCATCTCCAACATCGAAGTACTCGAGATGGCAGAGGCCGATAGCATCGAATCCATGCTGCTGAAGATCCAACTGCGCTGGGTAGGTAACGTCTCCAGAATGGAGGACGATTGCCATCCCAAGATTGTGTTATATGGCGAGCTCTCCACTGGCCACTGTGACAGAGGTGCACCAAAGAAGAGGTACAAGGACTGCCTAAAGAAATCTCTTGATGCCTGCCACATTGACCACCCTCAGTGGGCTGATATCGCCTCAAACCGTGCATCTTGGCGCCTCACAGTTCGGTGGGCAGCAACCTCCTTTGAAGAAGACTGCCGAGCCCACCTCACTGACAAAAGACAAACCAACCAATTTTCCCTTGCAACCGCTGCAACCGTGTCTGCCAGTCCTGCATCGGACTTGTCAGCCACAAACGAGCCTGCAGCTGACGTGGACATTACCCCTCAATAAATCTTCGTCCGCGAAGCCAAAGCCAAAGAATTCCCATAAGGTCTTCCAATCCTGATCTTCCGAAATGTCTGCCTTCTTCCATGAACATGGCTTCCCCTCCACCACCATCAACTCAGCCCTCACCTGCATCTCCTCCATTTCTTGCACATCTACCTTGACCCCCTCTGCCCACAGATGCAACAAACATAGGATCCCCCTCATCCTCACCTATCACCCTATCAGGTTCTGCATCCAAAACATTATCCTCTGGAATTTCCGGTACTTACTATATGATCCCACCACCAGACATTTTCCCTTCTCCTCCCCTCACTGCCTTCAGTAGGGACCACTCTGTGATTCCCTCGTGTACTCATCCCTCCTCACCTATCACCACCCCCCCCCCAACTTCCCTGTGGGCCACACCTCTATCTCCACAGTCTGTGGCCCCAAACAGGCCTTTCAAGTGAAGCAACACTTCACTTGTATATCCACAAGGCTGATTTATTGCATCCAGTAGTCTTCTCTACATTGGAGAGGCCGGTCGTAAATTGGGAGATGCAATGCTGAGCACCTCTGCTCCCTTTGCTATCGTAACAGAGACCCTTTCAATTCCTCCCCTCACTGCCTTCAGTAGGGACCACTCTGTGATTCCCTCGTGTACTCATCCCTCCTCACCTATCACCACCCCCCCCCCAACTTCCCTGTGGGCCACACCTCTATCTCCACAGTCTGTGGCCCCAAACAGGCCTTTCAAGTGAAGCAACACTTCACTTGTATATCCACAAGACTGATTTATTGCATCCAGTAGTCTTCTCTACATTGGAGAGGCCGGTCGTAAATTGGGAGATGCAATGCTGAGCACCTCTGCTCCCTTTGCTATTGTAACAGAGACCCTTTCAATTCTGAATCACACTTCCATGCCTGTCCATGGCCTTATATACTATCACACACAGACCACCTGAAGATTGGAGGAACAAGACCTTATTTTCTGTCTGGGAACTCTCCAGCCACATGACATTAACATCAACTTCTCTGCTTTCTGCTAATCTGCTTGCCTTTTCTCCCCTCCCCCTTTCCAGTTTTTCCAGTTCTCCCTCTCTTCCACCTCCACTCACCCAGCCACCCCTCCTCCCCTTGATTTGCAGCTGTCCCCTCCCTTCCTTCGCCACTTATCGCCTCCTGCTTTTGCCCACACCTCCCTCCCCACCCTTTTGTTCAGATTCCTCTGGACATACTTCCATATCTTGGTGAAGGGCTCAAGTCTGACAGGGTTATGTATTTTTACCTTTGCTAAATGAAGGACACTCTTTGACCTGCTGAGTTTCCCCAGCATTGTGTTTTTACTTCAATCACTATACAGTAGACTTTTGTTTTTTATTCCATTCATCTGATGCAGGCAGGGTCCAAATTATTTCCCTCCATCTGGGTCGAACTGAAACAGGACTTAAAAATCACCACTGCCAAAGCTCAAAGAATCACCCATCAGGCCCAAATCGCAACAAAAACTGGAAACCAAGCAGGGAAGTTTGTATGGCTCAAGACAGGCTAAAGCTGGTCTATAGAAGAGGATGTGGACAATTTTAAGAGCAAAATTTGACTGTATCAAGTATGTGTGCCCTATAACTCGTATTCTTCCTGGGTTAAAGATCTTGTTCCCAAAATTTAGCCAAGTGTAAGCTGCAGCACGAATGATTTCTCAGCAATCTCATGTCCATACCACAGCAACTCCCCGAAATCAACTTAGCAGCATTGTTCCCACAGTGGAAAACATGCCATTTATTTTGTCCAGACGATTGGGAACTTGTACAAGGAAGGATTCTTTTGATCCACTAACTTTCAACCCCTCCACAAAAATCGGTGAGCTTCTCGAGGAACAGTTTGGCCTCTGGGTGTGCACGTGCAAGGCGGGGAAGGATGTTCAGGGTGGTACAAGCATGTACAGGATAAATTTTGTATGAAGAAATGGAAGCACCTGTGTGAAGGCAAATGTGTTGGGAGAATGATCTGCTCAATGATCTTTTAAAAGTCCACAAACCTTTGAAAAGTTTAAATACTGTGATCATAATCACCTATTTTAAAGTGAAAGTTTCCTCCATAAAGATGACATTAGCCCAAGAACTTGAATCAGTTTGGCTCATACTGTTGGAGATAACTGCTTTGAAGACTTTGGCGAAGTTCCAAATCTATTTGCCACACCTTTAAGTGCCAATCCGGGTTTTAAAATACTGAATCAGAAACCCCACTCTAATTGTAATCCATCACTTCTCCAAGCAACAAATTTCCATGGTGGAATCCAAATGAATTAAGAGTTTGCTCTTTTCCCACCACAAATAAAATAGCTCCTTTCTTTTGTGTCATGCAAATGGTAACTCCAATTTACACTTTATTGCATTCTGGAGAAAAGGAAACAGTGAAATGCTCCGACACCCAGCCAATAACCGAAATATCATCCATTATCTATCTGCCCAGCTGCACATCCACACCCTCAGTTCAATTTGCCTTTTCTGACTTTCAACATTTTACAAAAAGTCATGCCCCACAGGCATTTGCCAGACTGAATTATTGTTCACATTAAACACCATTCATTTTGAAACCTGCACAGTTTAAAGCTCACCCATTGTGGAAGTGAGTCATTATCAGGGGTTTCAAAACCACTATCAGTGCAACTTCTCAGAATTTTTTTGTTGTTTGAGACATTATTTGCAAAGTGGGAAAAGAAGAGGTGGCATAATTAGTATTTGAGCCCTGAAAACCAATGCTACCACAAGCAATGCACATGCAGTCACAGAACCAAAGGCAGAAAATTTACAGCACAAATGACAACCATTCAGCCCACTTGCAGGCTACTGACCTGTAATCCTACTGATACAGCTCCTTAAATATGTACACAAATATAATTCAGGCATTCAAATCCAGTCTTCTTCACCTTCTGGATGAAAATTATTCTTTTGTTCTCTTCTCTAATCCTAGAAATTACTAGGAATATATACCCTCACATTCACATTTGAAACAAGTCTTCTTCTTTCCTCTACTGAGGCTCCTTAATTTCCTGGGCCTTCACTGTTGAACAAAAGCAACCCCAGCCTGCACAATTCTTCCTCACTGTGAAAACCGTCCTATTCCACAAAACATCCTTAAATCTTCATCTGATGTATATGCCCTGTAATTTTCCAGGACATCCGCAACTGATACCTTCTCAATCAGTCTTGCTGACGAAACTTGCTCCCTTCAGGGTTCTCCAGATGATCCTCTTTCTTTCAGGTCACCTTTCAGACCGCCAATCTCTTCCTTTGACCAGGCAGCCTTCCAAAGTTTGCCTGCTTGTCCTTCCGGAACAGATTTCTGTCTCCTCTCTCTCTCTGTTTCCCACCCTCCTTCTCTAAGAGCAAAACTGTTCTCCTCTGCCTGCAAAGATCATATGCTCTCCTAGGCAAGCTGCTGTCGATACTTTGTTGCCTCCTGCAAAAAGCATTCTGCAAAAGTCCTGCAAATATTCTGTGTTTTAAAATGTGTGTGTGCAAGCTGCTCCAACAATTCCTCCCAAACCACCTCTAAATACTCTGTCACACATGAAAATATGGATGGCAAGGATAGAGAATTCTGGGGCTCTGATAGATTGTCCACCACAGAACAGATATGCCAGATGACTGAAAGCAAATTAACTTGAGGTGGGCAGCAAAATCATGTAATCACAGAGCATTGAACTAATATACTAATATTAACAATTCTGAAACAAGATTAGTCTACACTTGGAAAGCCAGAAATGTATCAAAGATAATCTTTTGTTCAGGTGAGTTCGTATCTGGCCAATTTTACTGAAAATTTTAGAGATAACAGAGTTTTTAAACAAGAAAATCAGCAGATGCTGGGGTCTTGTGCAATACATAAAAGTGGTAGAAAATCTCAACATGCTACATAGCATCCATTGGAAATTAAAGGCAAGCATCAAGCCATTGTACATTGAGTGCAGTACGAAAATCACTTTCTATTTTTCCCCAACAATAAACAGCTATGCCATCAATAAAAGTTGTCTTATAGAATTCACATTTGATTTTCAAATGTTAATCAATCTAGTTTGCCTGTGGATGTGATCAGTGACAAGGCAGTTGTGAAAAGGCTGAGAATGGATGTACCAGTAAAAATACTCACAGATTATTTCATTCATTCTAAAGCAATTTTGGAAACAGTACATAAACCATAGTTTAATTATGAAATGAAAAAGATACCTGGAGTTTGTAGAGCTATATGATACAGGTAGCTATAGAAAATGGATGTTTCTAAGAAAGAAAATGACTCACGGGCAATTCTCAGGAACAAACTTAATGTAACTCAGACATTACCTATATACTGAACACAAACGTGAAAAAAAATTAACCAAATCCAAAATACCAACTGAAGAAAAAACTCAATGTGTGGACTGAAAAGGTTTAGAGGGACATAGGCCAAATATAAGAAAATAGAACTTGCTTAGTCAACACAGACAATTGGGCCAAAGTTTCCGTGCTACAGATCTTTACACAAAATGGCAGACAAGTAAGCAAACAGCATTTCAAATGCAGGGTAGTTTCAAATGTTACTCAAAGTTATTTTAAAACAGAGGATTTTAAACTGCCCCCTAAATTCACATTCTATCTTGAGAAATCCCTTGCAATAAGTGCTCTGTGATTGTTAGTAAGGGATTGCTTAATGTGGTATATGAGTGGAAAGAAAAAGTTTGAAAACCACTGTTTTAATCATACCTAATTGACTCATTATGTACATGGTTTCATATCTCCAAAGAAAATGGGCCAGACAATTTTTCTCAAGTAAAATATTTCAGTAACAATAGTTCTCAACCTTCCCTTTCCACCCACATATAACCTTAAGCAATCTCTTACCAGTCACGGGGCACTTATAGCATAGGGATTGCTTAAGGTGAAATGTGAGTTTAGGGGGCAGTTTGAAAACCACTGTTTTAAAGGTAAACAGTTGACCAAGATTTTATCCTTTAATCTACACCACAAAAAGATTATTGGTTCATGCTGCCACTTTGGGTTTGAAAGAATTGGGGTGTACAACTGACTGATTTTCAATTTTACAACCAGAATTTCTGTAAAACACCAAGGTGTGTCAAAACCATGAAAGGCAGTGCATAAATGAAGCCAATTAGGAGACTTATGAAACTGTTCTACTCTTCTTTCTTCTTTGGCTTGGCTTCGCGGACGAAGATTTATGGAGGGGTAAATGTCCACGTCAGCTGTAGGCTCGTTGGAGGCTGACAAGTCTGATGCGGGATAGGCAGACACGGTTGCAGCGGAAAATTGGTTGGTTGTGGTTGGGTGTTGGGTTTTTCCTCCTTTGCCTTTTGTCAGTGAGGTGGGCTCTGCGGTCTTCTTCAAAGGAGGTTGCTGCCCGCCAAACTGTGAGGCGCCAAGATGCACGGTTTGAGGCGAGATCAGCCCACTGGCGGTGGTCAATGTGGCAGGCACCAAGAGATTTCTTTAGGCAGTCCTTGTACCTTTTCTTTGGTGCACCTCTGTCACAGTGGCCAGTGGAGAGCTCGCCATAGAACACGATCTTGGGAAGGCGATGGTCCTCCATTCTGGAGACGTGACCCACCCAGCGCAGCTGGATCTTCAGCAGCGTGGACTCGATGCTGTCGACCTCTGCCATCTCCAGTACTTCGACGTTAGGGATGAAAGCGCTCCAATGAATGTTGAGGATGGAGCGGAGACAACGCTGGTGGAAGCGTTCTACTAGTTTTTTTTTTAAATACCAAAGAAAGGAATCCTGAGACTAATGGCAAATTCTCTTTGAGCTGCTCTCACTGAGCCTATAACATTTAGAGTTGAGGCCAGTAAATTTCAGTGATGTTTCACATTGATTTCAAGAGACATTGCAATGTCACGTGTACTTTTTCAGTGAATTGTAAAAGATTCCTTGCAACAAATGCAGTCTACTAAAATGCCCAAAGGCCCACAAATAATGGGTCAAGTTTCTAAAAACAATTTTAATCTTTTATTCATAACTAAATCTTGCACACACGGGGTATGAGTAGTACTAAATATTTCCTTGGTAACCTCCTCTGGAATTTGTATTACATTCTCAGTTCTACTGAAAGCCCATCTAAAATTAAGTCCCTTTGCTCTATATGATTGAACAAAACATCCAACATAGCAGTCCAGTGTTCTATGAGGCATTTATCTTGGATAAAAACCATCAGGCATCCTTCCTATGAACCAAGAAAATGCTGCCCTGAAGTTCAAGAAACTACTTTTAGTACCATATTAGACTGGACAATCCCCCAGCAGTTTTTCCAAATTGACTAACATCAGAAAAAGATCCACAGCAAGAAAGACATGCTAGCTTCTTTTAAAGTGGACTGTTCTTCAGATTATTTTGGTTTAGAGATTGCATGAAGTGACATTAGAAATAATTAGCCTTATAGCAATTCTATGTCACAATGTTGATTATATTTAACATATACAGATCTGTTCAAGTAATTCAGAACCAGTGATCAGGTCTGGGGTTTGAATCCCACACTGCCTGTAAGGAGTTTGTGCATTCTCCCCATGTCTGCGTGGGTTTTCTCCAGGGGCTCCGTTTCCTTGCACTGTTCAAATCATACCAGTGTCTGCGTAGGTTTTCTCCAGGGCCTCCGGTTTCCTCCCACTGTTCAAATCATACTGGAGGTGTAGGTTAATTGGGGGTAAATTGGGCAGCACGGACTCATGGGCCAAAATAGCCTGTTAACGTGCTGTAGGTCTAAATTTTTTTAAAAAACGAGGTTAAAATTCCACTACTCCATTTGGGAATACAAATTCAAGTTAGAAGGCAAGGGGAAAATGAATATGACAAGGCCATCAAAAGTGACAGTGATGGTATCAGACGGTCATCAACATCCCGACAGGAAGAAAACATGTCACCTTAGCAGAATTGCCCGATGAAATTCCATTCCATTACCATGCTCAATAATTAGTGTCAATTGCAAAATCCCAGTTATATATAATCTCAATAAACTCTGCCCTTGTCAAAGAAGCTCATGTCTCAAAAACAAGGAGACATTTTGGAACAATTTGCATAAACTACACACAAGTGAGATATGTTGCACAATTGCCTTCTGTTGTAGGTTAATCACTAAATCTAATCCCACAAGCTATTCATTCCACTTATTTCAGATACACAACAATTCTTCTTTGAAAATGAACTTGTAAACTTTGCCAGTCTTCAAAAGATAAGAATCATGCACAATTTAAATGTGTGCTGTTGGCACGGATACACAGATGATCACAGTTGCAGGGTAGCCAAATGCTTGCTTGGCATCAATATTCTGCTCTTGCATTTTTCCAACTAAAATGTGGTGATTTTTTTGTGTAAACATTAAATATTTCAATTTGCAAATGTCTCTAACTCTAAACAATCACAATATTATTTTATCTATCATTTGCTATTTTAAAAGTTCAAATGCTGACTGTGTTTTTCTAATGCTTAATGTTCAGCTCAACATTAAACCATTACATGTGCAAGGGGATAAAAAAAAGTTGATGAGAAAGGAAAATATAACCCCCGTTCTCTGTGAAACCTTATGACCAGCAAAATTAATTCAGTGCATGAGAAAGGCCCTTTCAAACTGCAGCACCCACGTCACCCTCCTGGGACCAGGGTGCAATTACCGGGTCTAGGGTGCAGGATTGATGCGCATTTCAAATTGAAGGCGGACCTACCTGCTAAATCACCAACTCAACGATTTAAGGGGGATCCCACCCATGCAATGACACTGTGAGTGAATGGTGCGTCACGCACTCACTCTCATGAACTCCCTTGACAACCTCTAACTATAAAGTATTGCCTTAAACATGATTATTGCAATGTACTGCCACCCAACATAACCCTGGAAATTACACACGTTTCATTAAAGTATTAGAAGTCTGTACCTGCCATTTCGTTCCCAGCTGGAAGGTGCAGGGGGCTGCCGGCGGGCAGTCAGTGGGCGGCCAGGGTGGGCTGCAGGCAGGGCACACAGGGGGCGACTGGGGCAGGCTACCGGTGGGGAACTTGAGGCTAATTGGGGCAGGCTACTGGCTGGGCACTCAGGAGGCTGGGGACGCCTTTGCTGTTGCTTCTGCACTCACCCCAAGTTCATGCTGTTCAGATATTGGTGACATGTGCAGTACTGACATCACCGGAGTAAGCGGGTTGGCCATTTTCGTTTTCAAATTAGCCGTGGAGGAGACCTAGGAAAGTTTAACTGGGTTCCCTGACCACCTCAGAGGTTGGTCAGGGACCCGGTTGGACCCTTTTAAATTGCCCAGTTAACCCCATTTGTTTGAAAGGACCTGCTGAAAGGCTGCCAAAATTTTAAAACAGGATTTTGTAATGTTAACAAGAAAACCATTCCTGGATAAAAATGCCATACTTCTGCTACTCACTTTTCTTGTTCGTTTATTATCATCTGATTGTACATGTACAACCCAACGATTTATCTGGAGCTCGGTAATTTTGAAAGCAATGAAATTGGGTTTCCATTTACCTTGAGAAAATTTCACTTTAAAACAGTCATTCTCAGTTTCATATTTTTCCCTCTCAATCTCCGTAACTGCCTCACAACTCTTCAAGATCTTTAAACTCATCCAATTCTGGTCTCTTGACAAATATATGCACGGTCTATTTTATTTTAATCTCCCAAAGATGGTGTTGGTCCGATCAAAGTAATTTTTTATTCAGTCTTCTCACCAAAACCATGAGGCAAAAGGAATGTTTCTGGTAAATATGCCTGCATAACTCAGTCAGTAGATTCTTCCCACTAAGCTACAAATTTCAAAATAAACAGACTTTATCCTCCATCCTACTCATTGATTAAAAATCCAGTGCAAAACCATTAAAAATGTAGCAGGATGACAACACTGTTTATCGACAATGAATTATATACCACAAGGTTAAATTAACTCTCTTCACCCCATTTAGAATTAAACTCAATTTTTGGAAGAGAAAAAAAGATTGATTTTGAAGAATGAAAAAGTTTAAAAATTGTAAAGATAAATCCAATCTATCACTTTGCAATGATGTTAATATGAACATAGTGCAACATACAAAATCATTTACAACATTTGCAAATCATACACCCAAAAATCCTGACAAGTACATTTTCACTTACTCAGATCAAATATCGCTGAGTTTATTAGGAAGCTGGTGAAGGGTTTTTTTCATTTAACTAATCTATTTTTTCTTTTTCTCTGGGCAATAAATACTTATGGGTTTGATTGTGATTTCATGTACTATCATTAATATACAATATGATTATATAAATATATTGTCTTTGGTTCTTTAGGAACCCATTATGTACATGTTCAATTAAACTCAATAAAAATATTAATTATAAAAGATCCCTGGTAATGTGATAAATACAAACTTATTGCCTATCAAGTGTAGCTGCCCGATAGATAAAGAAGTAAACTAAGAAAGCATGTCTCAGCATCACCTTTATAATTAAAATTATCCCAATATCCATGGCAACTCACATGACTCAGAACTACGGAATCACAGAGGAGGTCAATTCTTTTCAAAATGGCTCCCTCCACACTATTAGATTTGATTGTTACAATTCTCACTTCGACTCTTATCAACTTGTGTCTCTCCCCTTCAACTGGAGAACAATCTGGATGCAGAATGAAGCACAAAGCAATTTCATGAATGATACACAATATTAAAAAATTCACTTCTGGATGGATAGAAACGAATAAGCTATCATCTAATTGCATAAAATATTAGCTAGACCACGTGCATTCATGTGACCAGCTCTGGGTACTATTTAATAAAAGGGTTGAAAAAGTATCAGAGGAGGAACAAGGGTGGCACGGTTGGCGTAGCGGTTAGTGCAACTCGTACAGGGGTTTGAATCCTGTGTTGCCTGTAAAGAGTTTGTACATTTTCCTCGGGGGCAACAGCTTCCTCCCACCATTCAAAACATACCATGGGTGTAGGTTAATTGGGTGTAAATTTGGCGGCACGGACTCGTGGGCCGAAATCGCCTGTTACCATGCTGCATGTCTAAATTTAAATGTTAGCAGATTTGATGGAATAACTTTATTAATGGATGGTGCACTTCAATTATGCATGTTTAGAATTTAACACAAATTTTTAATGTTGCTTAAAATTCAAATTGGTGGGAATAAAACAGTATCTGGCAACTTGCTGATAGCTCCTTAACCACCCTTGCAAAGTGCATTGAGAGCAAATTCAATCCAATCCAATGTCAAGAGAATAAGAAACAATTGGAAACATGGAAAAATTAAGTTTGATAATCTCCAAGAACAATTTGCATCCTAAAAGGATTGAGTCCATGTGCTTTTTAATCTTTTGCATTAAAGACTATCTGGCAGTTTTATTAATAATTGTGCAATATTAAAGGGTACAAAGTGATAATTAGTAGACTTAAGTTTTATGGCAAACTTAATGGGAAATTAATGTGCAAAAACCTGCTGGGGATATCAAGCACAAAATGCCATTTCAGAAAGCTGACCAGGCAGTGTAAATCAGAAAATCCGTCAAATTATTCAAAAACATTTTCAACACATATTGCAATTTTTCCAACAGCGTAATCTTTGAAGCAATTTCCCTTACTAAAATGGGGATCGAAACAATGCATCTTCGCAAATGACTTTTTAACTTGCCCCAATCATTTATGTCTGGCCTCTACCATCTCCCGCCAACTTTTTCTATTATATAAGACTCAGTAGAAGGAGTAATTGAAAAGCTTAGCATGAAGGCAAGATAAGTGCATGATGAAGAAAGATATAGAAGACATGGATGATAACAAAGGAGAACTTGTGTGCAACCAAGATCCATTCAGACAAATATTATCACACAATGTCAAGTTTAACTGCATAGCAATCAAAAGGTTAGATCATATATATTTCATAAACTGTTGGGCTGCAAAAATTAAAAGATTTATTTTTCCTCGTGTATTGGGAATAAGGCAGTGTTCCTTCCATGGATCCAACCTCAATTTTATTAATCTGCCTTATCCAGAAAGAATGTGGCAGTGGTAGCAAAACCAAAAAAACAAAAGTAATTTAAAACAAGAATATTAAAAAACATGAAGAAAAAGGAACCTAATAATCACGCTGAAAAAGAATAAAAACCAGGTTCCCAAATCAAAAATCCTGCAAACTCACAACCAAGACTATGTGGAATTTGGACAAAGGTTGATTTCCATAAATACAGATAGACAGAGCATCAGGCTTCCCCTTCCTTGTCCCCACTCAATTCTATTTATGCAGGTCTTTATGGCATGACTGTGATATCAAAATACAAAGGGATTTACAAAGAGAGCTAGGTTGGGCGGTTTGAGTTGGTTGCTATTGAAGTCGATACTGTGCACAGGAACTACACTAATATACCATTCTGAAAGGAAGGACACAAGTTGATAACTTGTCGAGCATCATCGAGCTAGAAATAGGATCTAGCCAAACTATCTTGATATTTTGACAAGTTTGAATTTCATTGATCTGAATGTCAAGTGGAATGTTTTCAAAACTGGTGAGTTTACAAAACAGCCAAATTTGGAAGACAAATCTGCAAAAGAAATAACCATCCATTCTCAGTGCAAATTACTAGGCATTCTTTTCCAAATGGTTCAAATTTAGATTTAAATCTTTAATACACATGAATTTTGTTTTAATAGAAAAAGTGAAGTGAAACAAGAAAGTCTGCAGATGCTGGAGTTAAGTGCAATACATAAACATGCTGGAGAAATTCAGCAGATTATACAGACACAAAACTTTGGTTACACCTTACTTCCCATGGATAAAAATTCAAGAGATTTTCCAGCAAGTTTGTGTATTACAAGAAAAGTCTAGAGTTTGGTTCAAGCTCAGATACATCAGGATAAGAGATGGAAGTGGTTGAGAAATTAAGAAATTAATTGAGAAATTAAGATCAAAGAGTAGTAATTTTTGTCTTCTTGATAATAATTTATGGATGAAAACCAGACAAGCAAAAATTGCAGAAGGGTTAGAAGTGGCAGTGAAGTACCTGTACATCTGAAATGGAAAAAAATTTCTCATTTTAAACAGAATCAGTTGGGTTACACATCATGTAGCTGGTATTTATTTTGTAGTTGTCAAAATTCTAACAAAGTCACATTCTTATCCATTACTAGCCTTTTAAAGAAGATGTTTGTATTTTTTTAGTCCCTCCAAAATGTTGTCTAGAATTTGCATATAGAGACTGGATAGACTAGGTTTATCCTCAACGTAACACATGGGGCAGAGGGTGACCTTAAGGGTATTTATAACATTTTGAGGGGCAGAGTTACAGAGTGCTTTTCCTTGGGTGGGAGTGACAAAAACCAGAGGCTGTAACTTTAAGGTGAGAGAAGACAAATTTAATTTCTGGGGTAGGTTTTTCCACATACACAGACCAGGGTTTGAATCCTGCACTGTCTGTAAAGAGTTAGTACATTCTCCCTGGGTCTGTGTAGGTTTTCCCCAGGGGCTCTGGTTTCCTCCTGAGTTAAAAACAGACCCGGGGTTGATCGATTGCGTATAATTGAGCAGCATGGGCTCATTGACTGAAAGGGCCTTGTTACCACGTTGTATGACTAAATTTTATTTTAAAAATAAATTACATATGAAATTTAAAAACCATTATATGTGATAAAGATTCATGGAAAGCCTGATTTCTGACTTCAAGATTTACCCCTATTAATTTTTTTAAGCCTGCTGTTTAAATATTTCTGGCCTTCAATAAGGCAACTTACTTGGATTTTTTTTTAACAAGCTACACACTTGCTTTGTTAAATATTGCTTTTCCTGATGTGATCTTACACCACCCACTGCAAAAAAATAAGAGGCATGGAAGAAGACTACAAAAGGCAAGTTGACATCATTCATTTGCATGCTTTTTGAAATTGCTCCAACCAATCGCCTGAGAATGACTGTAAGGTCATTTGATGGACAAAGCAACATATTTCAGCCAAAAATACTGTTTAGTGCAGCTTCACTCCAATTGCTTTTGTGATGACAGCACATTAAAATTCTCATTGAATATTCATAGAATTTCTGACAAGGCATATAGTGACATATAATCCAAGCTTCAATAGGCAGAAATGCATTGTTCTTATAGCTGTTCAATAAAATATGACATGTAGCAAGTTGAATTTTTCTTAATTAAAAAGATCTTAAATCAATCATACGTTTTAACTACACTTAGTTGTCTAAGGTTAAAAATCACAACGGTAAAATGGATCGAATAATAACACCAAAAATCTCAGGAAAGTATCCTTTCTTGACTAACCTGGAAAATGATAAGTAATTTATTCAAGATAATAAAAACAAGAAAAATAGCACTGGTCCTTCAACTGACTTTCACTGTACTGATAAATATCCACAAACATGATATACGAATACATAAACAACTAAATTTGAGTTAACCAAATGTGTGATACATTCATTCATAAACAAATAAATTTGAGTGTCAGTTTAAAATGCATTATTAAATTTAAATCTTACACAGAATGTGCTCGGTTGCAGGCTCATCACCAGGCCAACCAATTCTTTATGACAACTCAGACAGTTTAATACAAGTCAGACATCTACTTAGTAATAAAAAATCTTGTATCCACTGGCATCTCAATTAAAATAGGGCAAAATCCATTCTTTTCACACTCCACACAAAAAAAGTAAACATAACTTTCTTGGAGTCTTAAGGTAATAAAGTTTATTTCAGCAAACGGTTCTTGAGTGATAATATCATTTAAATTAAGTTTGATATTTTGACTTGTTGATTGAATAACAAACTGAATGATTGGAATGAATCCAGTAACTGGCTCCCAGAATGCTAATTAGTGAGCAGTACACTGAATGTTAAAAAAAAGAGATGGTTGATGACTTCATGAGGGCCCAGGGAGATTATGCTCCGCTGACCATTGATGGCTCTACAGTCATCAAGAGTACAAATTCCTTGGAGTGTACCTGGTGGAGAATCTCACCTGGTCCTTTAACACCAGCTCCATAGCTAAGAAAGCCCGGCAGCACCTCTACTTCTTTTGAAGGCTGAGGAAAGTCCATCTCCCACCACCATCCTCACTACATTCTACTGAGGACATATTGAGAATATCCTGTGCCACTGCATCACAGCTTAGTTTGGAAGCTGCACTGCATCGGATTGCAAAACCCTGCAGAGGAGAGTTAAGTCAGCAGAATGGATAATTGGGGAACCTCTTCCTAGAACAAAGGACATCTACTACACTCAATGTAGACAGAAAGCAATAAACATTGTGAAAGACTCCACACATCCTACGTGTAAACGGTTCTTCCTTCTGGCATCTGGCATGAGGTACTGAAGGACTCAGGCCCTTGTGTTCAGAGTGGGAAAGTTTTTTCCCACCAAGCCATCAGGCTCCTGAACTCCCAGAATGGATGTGGATAGTGTGCCGTGGACTTACAGATCATACGTCTTAATATTTTAATGTGTTAACTGCTCTGTGGCCCTGGAGAAACACTATCTCATCCTACCGTACGAGCATGGTATGAACAATAAATAAAAGTTGACTTGAGTATTCCAAATCAAAAATGCAGAGAACAGGAATACTCCATTCAACATAACCATATTGTTAATACCTGCACACAACCTTTACACTTGTATACACTCCAATAGATTCATCCTATTGTTCTCAATAAAACTTCAAATATTAATAAAATCAGAGCCTCTCATACATCACTAAGGAATGCACTTACCAAGGTTTACAGGATTATGAGGGGCATAGATACAGTAGATAGTCAGATGGATAATACCTCAGGAGAGTCTAAAACTGAAAGGAGGCAAAGTTATGACTAAATAAATTTATAAAATTGCTCAGGATAAAATGAGAAAGGCACTTTAAAATTCTTTAACCATAAGAGTTCCACACACTGAAAATCAGCTTTGCATGGCAAGGTGTGAAAATAATATTAAGAATTTAATAGTTTAAGGTTTATCATTTTGGACTGAAATAAAATTCTGAATTCACAGTGTCAGCCAAAATAGGTTCACAGCATTCACTTTAGTTCAATGGTTGTGGGTTCTGGCACTAATGAAGACTTTCACATTAAAATCTATGTGACCCAACAGTGCTGTGCATATCAAGTCTTGAAACAAAACCTAGTCCTTATCGATTTTATTAAGTCAATGTATAAGATTCCAAGTGAAGGGGAACCACTCTGAAATAACTGGTGTCCTGGCCAACATTTATCATTCAAGCAATAGAACAAAAACAGATAATCTAGTAATTATTGCACAGCCATCAACTATCACATGGGGTGCATAAATTCACAGCTGTTTCCCCACAGTCCAACAGAATTCTATTACAAAACTATTTAACAAACTAATTATATTATGATAGCTGCTAAGGCCACTAAAAATGTTTTCTTTATATTTAAATTTAATTTTTCAAGGAACAGCATGAAAATAGGCCATTCCAGTCCATGCCACCCAAATACACACAAGACCAATTCACCAACCACCCCATCAGTCTTTGGAATGCGGGAGCAAACTGGAACACAGAGGAAACCCATGCTAACACAGGGAGAATGTACAAACACCTTCAGTGATGGAAACCTCAGAAGACTAAAGCTGACAATAATAATTGGATGGAAATGGGTTGAAGTGTTTCATGTGGGGATAGTCAGAGAAGTGATTCTCAGTTACATACACAAATCTATTTAGATTGCATATTGTCTCTTTGGTACCAGGGACACAGAACAGCAAGGCATTCAAAGAGGATGATGGCAAACATCTAGGGTTCGGGTTACAAATTGGTACTAGAAACATCAGTAAAAATAGGGACATGGTCATGCAATGTGAATTTGGGAACTCGATGGCAGATTAAACAGGAACTCATAAGGTTTTGATCTGTCCATCAACCCAATTCATTGATTGAGAGGTATACAACACAGAAACAGGCACTTTGGCTCAACTCATCCATATCAACCAAGAAGCTGAATGAAGCTAATCCCATTTAACTTTTTGCCAAAAAAAACCCACTCACACCCACCCACATACGTAAATGATTTCTAAATGTTGTAACTGGACCTGCTAACATTTCCTCTAGCAGCTTGTCACATATAACCATCAATCTCTTTATGAAAAGTTGCCCCCAAGGCCTTTTTAAATCTTTCTCCTCTCACTTTAAACTTATACCCTCTAGGTTTTAATAGAAAAGAATGAGTTGATCCAGCTTATCTACTCCCCTCATGATTTTTCAACCCTCATCAGGTCAGTCCCTCAGCCTCCTTTGTTCCAGGGAAAATAGGCCCAGCATTTCCAGTTCCTACTCATAATCCAACCCCTCCAGCCTTGGCCACATACCCGTGAATCTTTTCTGAACCAAGAATAGATCACAAATAAGGAAGACAAGTCAAATAAAAGTGTGGCTGAAGAGATGGTGTAAGAGGGAGAGGTTGTGACTTCTGGATCACCAACAACATTTCCAGGGAAAGTGTAACCCCTAAGTAGGATAGTTACCCTTCAAGGGCCTAACATTGAGTACATCCACGGGCCTTAATGGGATGCATCCTGAGTGTAATAATGGCTGCTGTGGCTCTGATAGAAATGCTTAAATCTTCACTGGTTATGGGTGAGTTTACAAATGACTGAAGGATAGCAACTATCCATTCCCACCCCCCACCTCCGCCCACCTCCCAGGAAAAAGGAAAGATAAGCCAATTAATTACAAGCCAATGAGATTTGTGCTAGTATTAGAATCTAAGGGATCCAGAGGCAGTTGGATTCAAAATTAACCAGGTATTTAATAGGAGGACGCAACTGATGGAAGAGGTTGCTTTTGCAATTGGAAGCCTATAACAGAGATCAGTGTTGCAATCCTTAATGATTATTAAACACAATGATTTGGATGCAAATGTAGGTAGTATGATTAGCAAGTTTGCAGATGACTTGAAAAAATGGGAACAGCAATGATAAATGGAAACTAATCCTGGAATGTTGGAACTAATGCATTTTGAGAGAACAAAGTAAAGGCAGAGCACATACAGTGAATGGTAGGATGGAAGGGAACATTGGGAAACAGAGGGAAATTAATGTACAAATCCAAAGATCTCCAAAAGTGACAGCACAATATAAGGGATTTAAGACGTATACAATACCAAACTTTGCTAAGAAATAAAAATATCAAAGTCAGGACATTATTGTATAACTTTATAAAACATAATTCTAGCCACAGCAGGTGCACTGTGTGCAGTCCTGGTTGTAACCCTATACAATAGGCACAGTTTCACTGGTCAGAGTAGAGGAGAGTCAATAAGTTTTATTCACGAGGAATGATTCGACAGGCAAGATTTTGCTTGGCTTTAAGTAGAAGTGGAATCCTGAAAAGATGTATAAAATTATGGAGGAGGATAGTTGCAGTTAATAAGAGAATCTTTTATCAATAGAAGTACCTAAAACCAGAGGTCTGGCTTTTAAGACAGGGAGGGATACAAGGTTTAGAGGAGATTCTCTAAAGGTACTTTCAGGTGGCCAATTGCCCCGCTTGTGAAGCTGCATATTTTGGCAATATGCGGCTGTTGGGAGGCCACGTAAATGCGCAGGAGGCACCTGCGAGGCGAACTTTGTAACCCTCCTCCAAGAGGGATAATCGCCGCAGCACAGTGGCCTCCCCAGCCATCTGAATGCAGCCACTTCGGGATGACAGTCAGCTAGCGAGCGCTTGACAGCTCCTCTCCCAGCTGCCCCTTCCCCCGGCGCAGGACATCAGGGCAGGGGCAGCTGGCTGGGCTGTCAGCACAGGGACTGCAGGGCTGGAGCGGTCGGCAGGGGAGAACGGGGCTGGGGTGGCCGGCAAGTGAGTACGGAGCTGGAGTCAGACTAGTGCTAGCATTGCTGTAGTTCTGGCACTAACAAACAGCAGTAGAAGTGGACAGGTTCGGGAACAGGTACTAGCACTAAACTGGGATGGACGTTGGATTAGGTCTGGTCTCAGCAATGGTCTGACACTGGGACTGACATCACCACTGTAAAAAAGACCAGTACGTATATTCACGTATGTGAAGTGAGTCAGGAGATTTGGGATAAAAGTTCAGCTATGATTTTACTCAGTGATGGAACAGGCGTGTGTTTACCATTACCGTTATCGTCAACATTATCTCGGCACGTGCCATAAAACGCCACATCTTAAAGATGGCCACAAAATGTGTCCTTCAACACTTAAATAGTCCCGTTTAAGAGAAGACATGAGACAAAACCTGCAAGTGTAGGAGAGTGGTTCGTGATGTCCTATTTCAGCTGCAATATGTCAGTTCTGACATCAAATTGCTTTTAAATCGCTCTACATCCCAAGTGCCGTTATTTAAAAGTTGTGTTTTATCTCGTAGTCACTTGATCCCGTAGAGGGAGCTGTCAGTTCCCAGGCACCTGGGGGTCTGAATGATGTCTTTGTGTCCTTTACCCTCAGGAACACACCAGCCCCTCCCATCATACTCTGTACTTACAAAAAAACATTCAACATTTTATCTGCATTTTAAGTTAATTAAGCGCGGGTATTGTGGTGAGGGCAAGGGCAGAGAAAAAAATTCAGAACTTAGGGCAAGATGGCTAACTGGAGGATTAACGAAAGTAAGGGTATGCAGGAAGTCAAAATAGTAACAATGTAAAGTGCTACCACCAGGAGTCGGAGACTGAGTGTATAGCATCTGGGGAATGCTGTTGCATCTTGGGTAGATTCAAGATGGATGCTTCCACATGAGGTCTGGCATGTGTATGTTCTGTTCCTTAAGACTATTTGCATAATTCATAAATCTAGTTCTTTAAAAAAAACAAGTTTCTTTATTGTAATAAAAGAAACATCACATGGTACCAGGAGTCGAAGAAACAGCCAAGACTTGTTGTGTAAACAAATGAAAGAAACACAGTGTGCATAGTGAGTAAATTCAATATCAGCAGTGAAAATATGGAGAGATCAAAAACTCCTAATGCAATAAAATGGACTGGAAATGTTGACCTTGAATGGAGGCTGTTTAAACAAAGCTTTATGCTGTACCTGCAAGCCATTGGAATCAATAGCAAACCGGATACATGGAAAATTTCACTGCTACTAATCACGGCAGGACCTCAAGCACTAGAGGTTTTCAACACATTTGTTTTTCACTGAGCCAGAAGACCAGAATAAATTCGACAAGGTTATCGAGATGTTTGATGAAAACTGTTCACTAAAGAAAAATGAAACCTTTGAGAGGTATGTGTTTTGCGTGCAGATGTAGAGAGAGAACTTTGATACTTTTTTTAAAGACTTAAATGGACAGGGCATCGACCCATAAGGTATGTGTAAACTCAAGGTGAAAGATGAAGATAAAGAGCACCACCTCAGGTTCACAGTGGTCCCAGATGGACATTATTCACTGCTTGGTGACAAAGCATGTGAAAACTTAGTCAAGAAGGTGTATCAAATTAACAGTGACCATTCACAGAACAGTTCTGTTCCTTAAGGCTGTTTGCTTAGTTAATAAATCTAGTTGTTTTAAAAAGAACCCAAGTTTCTTTATTGTAATAAAAGAAACATCACACAGAGTGCTTGGAGTGTTATAGAACAGAAGGATGAGAACTTAGAAGCAGCTATTGATGCAAAGAAAATCAATGAAAACTTAGTAAAGAGTGACTGTCAATTAGTGCAATTTAGCACACTGGCAGCAAATCTTTTGAGATGAGGTCAAGATTACAATGAGAAGGTAGTGTGCAGCTCAAAGGGAAAGATTTAGAATACAATGGCAAAGATAGTCATATGCCAGTAAGAGAATATGGCATGTCAGGAAATCAATATTACCACAGAGCAAAAATGTACTGATTGCACAAGTGCAATGGCTGTCACTCACTTAACAATTTGTCATCACCACGGACATTGCTGCCAAAGTCCTGAAAGCTGGAGTTAAAGCAATCGATGAGAACATCAGCAACAGAAAATCCAACCTTCCTCACCGTCACAAAAATAACCTGTCACGTTGCATTGCCGTCATTCTGCTGATTGTCCCATCTACCCATTGAAATCCACAAATCCCTACTTTCACAAGGCATATGCATTGCATTTGCACACCACATTCAAAGCATACTGAAGGAAATGCCTGCTGGTCGGTCGGTACAAGGTCAGATTTCAACCTTTTCTGATTCAGATGGCCGTGTAAACAAAATGGCACTTTTAAAAATTAACCAATGTACACTGAAAATGCAGGTCGTGCACCATAAATGAGAGTAAGGACTTTAAAAACTTTTTTTTAACATATTTTGTGTGATCAAAATATATTTTAGTTATGTTATGAAAAATTAGTAGCAATAAATGATCTGTACTTAAAATGTGGCACTGAAGTACCTGGACATTTAATATCAAATTTGCATTTTAACTAGAGTGGTTGTTGCTTAATTCATTCAGCAATTGCCAGAAGACTGTTGCAATTGTGTTATGGTTGCATTAAAAAGCTGTCTCCAATTTGGGCATTCTGCACGTCATGAGTTTGATCCTAATCAAGAAAGCGCAAGATTGTCCAAAACAAATCAAGTTTGAAAACTTCAGCAGTCAAATTAAAACCATGGAATTATCCATACAAAATACAATGAAAATATTGTAAAAATAAAATCAGAATCAGAATTTACTGTCATAAACAAGTTATGAAATTCAGTGTTTTGTGGCAGTCTCGTAGTCCAAACATTCATGTTATAACCATCTTACAAGATTACTATTAATAAAAAAGCGTAGAGCACGAAAAGTTAGGCTGTGTCTTTGGCTCAATGATTATTCAGAAATCTGCCTGCAGTGGGGAGGAAGCTGCCCTGTGCCATTGAGTGCTAGTCTTTAAGCTCCTGTACTTTACTCCCAATGAATGAAGAGGCTGTAGCCTGGGTGGTGGGGGTCTTTGAGTGTAGAGGCTGCTTTTTTAAGTCAACGTAGATGTCCTCAATGTCACCAAAACTAAGGAGCTGATTGTTAACTTCAGGAAAGGGAAGCCAGAGGATCAGAGGTGGAGAGGGTGAGCACATTTAGGTTCTTGGGAATCACCATATACTGGAAAATCTTTCCAAGACCCAACACACCAATGGCATCATGTAGAAAGCACATCATCGCATCCACTTCCTTAGCTGTATGCAGAGGTTTGATATGACATCAGAAATCCTGGCAAACTTTACAGATCTGTGGTGGAACGTGTGCTGACAGGCTGCATCACGATCCAGTCTGGGAACACCAATGCCCCTGAGCGTAAAGCCCTCCAAAAGGTAGTGGACACAAGCCCACGACAAAGTCCTCCCCACTATTGAGTACATGTACAGGAAACATTGCCGTCAGAGGGCAGCAGCAATCATCAAAGACCCACACCACCATGCTCTGTTCTCACTAACGCCAGCCAGCAGGAAAGACGTCTAGGAGCCACCAGACTCACACCACCAGGTTCAGGAACAGCTGCTACCCCTCCACCATCAGACCCCTCAACAACAAACTCAATCAGGGAATCAGTACTGAAACTGCAAAAAAAAAGAGATCTTGGCCTGCATTATCACAGAAGTCAAAATGTCATGGTATAGATGGACAAAGTGAAATGGGTACTTGTCTTGACTGAAAGTTTATGTCAGAATTGCATTGGACATTTTAGGCCACAGCCTCTGCACTAAATACAGTTTCAGGGAAGGATATTGAAGCAGAAATTATTTCTGAAAATGCCAAGGTTGGAAAACGTTAGTCACATGGAATAAATTATCAGCAGAGTTCTTCAATGTTGGGAATGAAGGAAATTGAGGAGATGTTTAATTATAGAAGTTATAGAAGTTCCAGAAAGGATTTGCTCAACTTTGAATAATGACCTAATTAATTTAGCAAGAAGGCTAGTCATCACAAGTTTTAAATCAGGTTACTAATATAAAGATTATAAGTGAACATAGGAAAAAAGTTAATTGCAAGGACTGTATGAATCTGGAAGTTACCGCCTTTAGGAGTTTTTTTTTAATGTTAGGAGAGAATAATGGATCTGCAGTCTTCTCGCTTTCCAAATGCCTGAATAAGCATGAGAATATCAGTATCCTTTTGATTCAAGAACTGGGATTAGGCAAGATAGTTGTTCTTTAACCATCATGGGACATGCTGAGCCAAATTCTAATCTGAGATTTTAAAATGTTCCCTTAATAGATGGGGGAGGGGCAGAACCATTTATGTTCAGAGGTGCAAAGACACGATTGCTGATGGCTTGATTTCAATCAAGTGATGATTAAAATATGCTGGAGAGATTGGTCAGAGAAATTAGCAAAGCAAAACCCAGGTCAGAATCTCACATGGCTGTATCTGTTACATTTGGCAGATGGTATTTTAGTTGCCTCATTGGTTTTGGTTTTATTTTTCAAGGAGGAACATAGTCACTGAGAAAAACACAATTAAATCATTCCATTAACTTGTTCAAAAAGTGTTTTTTTTTAAATCACATATTTGTGAAAACTGCAATCTGAAGCTTCTGGACAGTAGTGATTAATTGGCATGGGGACACATGATGGCAGATGGAATTTAATCCTGTTAAATCTGAACTGCTGCCTTCTGGGAGTTCAAATAAAGAAAGGTCATGCCCAATGAATGACAAGAACAGAGGGAGTATTGAGAAAGCAAAGTTCCTTGGTTTAAGAGTTCAAAGATTCCTGAAGGTAGTTGCACAAATAGGCAAGTTGGTGAAGATGGCACAAAAGATTCTTGCCTTCATTAACGGCCACAGAATACAAAAGGGAGAAAGTTACTGTATAACTTAAAAAATATTGGTTTTTTCCTTGGTTTAAGAGTTCAAAGATTCCTGAAGGTAGTTGCACAAATAGGCAAGTTGGTGAAGATGGCACAAAAGATTCTTGCCTTCATTAACGGCCACAGAATACAAAAGGGAGAAAGTTACTGTATAACTTCAAAAATATTGATTTTTTTCCTTGGTTTAAGAGTTCAAAGATTCCTGAAGGTAGTTGCACAAATAGGCAAGTTGGTGAAGATGGCACAAAAGATTCTTGCCTTCATTAACAGCCACAGAATACAAAAGGGAGAAAGTTACCAAATAACTTCAAAAATATTGGTTTTTTCCTTGGTTTAAGAGTTCAAAGATTCCTGAAGGTAATTGCACAAATAGGCAAGTTGGTGAAGATGGCACAAAAGATTCTTGCCTTCATTAAAGGCCACAGAATACAAAAGGGAGAAAGTTACTGTATAACTTCAAAAATATTGATTTTTTCCTTGGTTTAAGAGTTCAAAGATTCCTGAAGGTAGTTGCACAAATAGGCAAGTTGGTGAAGATGGCACAAAAGATTCTTGCCTTCATTAACAGCCACAGAATACAAAAGGGAGAAAGTTACTAAATAACTTCAAAAATATTGGTTTTTTCCTTGGTTTAAGAGTTCAAAGATTCCTGAAGGTAGTTGCACAAATAGGCAAGTTGGTGAAGATGGCACAAAAGATTCTTGCCTTCATTAAAGGCCACAGAATACAAAAGGGAGAAAGTTACCGTATAACTTCAAAAATATTGGTTTTGCCACAAATAAAGCACCGTGTGCACATCTGGTCACATACAACAAGGATATGACTGTATTGGAGAGGATGCTAACTGGGAAGGGCACTCTCACAACATTTTAGATATATTAATAAAAACACTTGAATTGTCAAGGCAGAGAAGGTTATGGACAGAGCCCAGAATATTGATTCAGTTTGGATGGTTACTTCATCATTAGAATGGGCAGGGGGATGATAACCATATAACCACTTACAGCACAGAACAGGCCAGTTCAGCCCTACTAGTCCATGACGTAGCAAATCCCCACCCTCCTAGTCCCACTGACTAGCACCCAGTCCATACCCCTCTAGTCCCCTCCTAAAATGATGAAGCTGTTTCCTTGCTGTATGACTCCACTAAATAAACAAGTTTTAATTTTTGTGTGCAAAACGATAGATACAACCCAGAAAAAAGTTTTACATTAGCAAATAGTAATCTTGTTCACATTAGAAAGGTATTTCCATTATTGTCATGTACATTAGAATGTAACATACATGAAATTCTTTAACTTTGTCTACTGTAAGACAGATCGCCACTTTGTCCAGCGCCCCTCACAGAAATAAGGCCCCAGCGAGGAATGAACTTGCAACCCCTGGTTTGTTCTAACCACTGAGCTATGGACCCTCATTAATCCAATTGCATATTTCTTGCAAATTAGCAAAATAATCTACTCTTTACTTGAATCTAGGAAGTGGAGGTTTGAACTAACATGCTAGAAATTCAAAGTTTCTAAATAATCTGATAGTCATCATTTCCCCATAACATTACAACATTGACCATTTTATACTTCAAGCAGATAGCAAAATCAACTACCTGGTAGAAATATTTAAATAAAACTTGGAAGTGCATTGTACTTGCAGATGAATGCTAAACCACAATTGATAGAAGTCAAATATAGTTATCCAGCTTTGGCAGCCTCCAGGGAAGTTGACAGAGCTCTTTTGGTGAAGGAAGGAAAATTGTCTTTTGCCAAGGAGGCAGGAAGAAAAATTGTGAAACAAGTTGTATAAGTTTGATAACATTCCTACTGTAAAAGTAATATGGGCTAATACAAGCATGAAAATTGTATAGTGGAGAAATATAACTCAGATGGAATAATTGAAGAATCAATGAAAATAGGGAAACTTGGACAAATTGTATTCTTTCTGCAAGGATAATAAAAGACCAAGTGATGCATGAATAAATTTTGAGTTTAAATCCCATGTCCATATTAATTGGTTGCACAATTGGTTTTGGACAACAAACAGTGCAAACTAAGCTTGCCATAAAATTTTCCAGGAAATAAAGTCAGTTAAATGGTGGCACCATTCAAACAGGACAAATTCAACAGCCCAATTTCATACTGAAAGGTCCACAATAAGCAACGAAAACCAGCATTTTGTGAAGGAGGCCTTTTCTGGCCACAAGTATTTTTTCCAATGAGGTAGGTAAAGGATAGGTCATGTTGAGGAAGCACGGAGCCTGCAGAGGCATGTGAACAGGTTGGGAGAATGAGTAAAAAAAATGTAAGATTGAATACAGCGTAATGAAGTGTATAGTCATGCACTTAAGTTGAAGGAATTCTGAAAGTGGAGGTCCAAAGGGACTTGAGAGTACTACTGCAAAGTTCTCTAGTTGATGCTGTAGTAAGGAAAGCAAATGCCATGTCAGCATTTATTTTGAGAGGGCTAGAATGCAAAAGCAAAGATGTAATGCTGAGGCTTAACAAGGCATTGGTCAGACCACATTTGGAATGTTGTGAGCAGTTTTAGGCCCCATATCCAAGAAAAGATGTAGTGGCATTGGAGAGGGTCGAAAATTATCCACGGTTAGTGCAACGCTGTTACAGTGTCAGTGATTGGGATTAGGGTTAAAATCCCACGCTGTCTGTAATGAATTTGTACGTTCTCTCCGAGTCTGCAAGAGTTTTCTCTGGAGACTCCAGTTTCCTGCCACCCTTCAAAAAGTACCAAGGGTATAAGGCAATTGAGTGGCACAGGCTCAGAAGCTGAAAGGGCCTGTTACCACGTTATATATCTAAATTTAAATTTTGAAAAAAAAATTATATTTAAAATTTATAAATATAAATTTATGAATGGGTTAATAAATGAGGAGCATTTAATGGCTCTGGGCCTGTACTCACTGGAGTTTAGGATGCCAGGGGGCGGTGGGGGGGGGGGGGGGGTAGAAATCTCATTGAAACCAACTAAATATTAAAAGGAATGATTAGAGTAGAAATGAAGAGGACGTTTCTAGAATCAGGACAAGAGGGCACAGCCTCAAAATAAAAGGATGTCCCTTTAGAAAATGGACAAGGAGCAATGTCTTTAACCAGAGGATGGTGAATCTGTGAAATTCATTGCTACAGAAAGCTATGGAGGCTGTCATTGGGTATATTTAAAACAGAGGTTGATAGGTTTCCAATTATTAAGGGTGTTAAAGGCAGGAGAATGGGATTGAGTGGGAAAATACATCAGTCAAGATTTGAATGGCAGAATAGACTTGATTTGTTGAATGACCCAATTCTGCACATACAACTTCTAGACTTGGGGAATAAAAATGCAAAGATAAACTTTGAAAAGGTGTAATTGAACCTTCAATTTTATTTTATTCTGGTTTGGAATGTAAGCATTACTGGAATGAAAAGCATTTACATCCCACATGAGTCAACTTGAGAGAATAGAAAGGATCTCAACATGAACAGGATCAGGGGAGTCATGTGATGGAGTAGTGGCCGGTAGGGTAAAACCAGCCCTCTCCAGAAAAAAGAAAAAAAAGTCAAGAAAAGACAAAGCTTAACAAATATAAAGTATAAGAATTAGAAGATAAAGTTGCAGAGAAGAGAAAGAAGATGGCACCCAAGAAGGAAAAAGTAAAAACAACAGGGAAAAAAAGAAGTAAAGTCACCGGAAAAGAAGGAACAGGGAGCTGTGGTGGCAAAGAGCGCCCGATCTCCGAGGCTGGTGCCAGCCCTGCAGAGTCGTGACCCCCCGACCAGTGGACTGCAAAAATGGCTCTCTGAGCCAAACAAAAGTGCGCAGTGCGCAATCAAAGGCAAAATGAAACACCAACGGGTGGGGGGGGCTTAGCCGAGGAGCGGGCAGCCATGACACGACCAGCTGAGGGACGCCCAACACCAGGGCTCTCAGCAGGAAGATGAGGAAGGCGGCAGGAGAGGGAGTGAGGAACCAGGCAAGGAAGAAAGTCAACGGGGTGAACAGCAAGAGGAGCAGCAGCAGGAGGCCCGACAGATGAGCAGCCCAGGAGGGGAGGATCAATAACAAGAGGCCCAGCAAAAAGAGGCCCGACAAAGAGATACAAGCAACTCATCAAGAGAATCAGAAGAGACACAGATACAAAGAAGAGAAGAAGACACAAACACAGATACAGACACAGAAGAAGAGGAAGATGAAGACCAAGATCTTTACAGAGAAATAGAAGGTAAAACAGATGGACAGAATATAGATAAAGCCTTTTTTGAAGAACAAATGAGAGCATTAAAAGAATGCTTGTCATTAGAATTTAGTGCAATTAAAAGAAAAATGAAAAGAACAGAAGATAAAATGCCAAGTTTGGATCGGGTCATGACAGAAATAGGGAAAAGAGTAGAAAATGTGGAAGAACAAGAAATGGCGGTAGAAATGGAAGTAAATGACTTAAGAGGAAAATTGGAAGAAAGTGACAAAAATTAAAGAGACACAAGACTTGTTATCTCAGAAAATTGATATGTTAGAAAATTATGGGGGGCATGGCAAGATGGCGTAGAGTCTAGACGTGTAATCTCAACCTCTCTGGCCAGACTTTTAAGAACCCATTGTTAACTTTTTGTTTTTAAGTTTAAACTTTTTTAAAACTTAGTTTAAAGTATTAAGGAACTGTTATGGCCATTAATGGTAAAAAGATTAAACTTCGTGCAGAAGAAATTACATTTTCGGAGTGTTGAAGATTTAAAGCCTAAAAAGCCTGCTACAGCTTCAGATTTATTGCCTGTGGGAGCTGAAAAAAAAATGACTACTACTCACCAGGAGAAGGATATCGCTGGAATTACTCGTTCTCAGGAGGAAGGTGCGTGTTCCCAAGAAATGGATTCTGATTCTGGCAGCCTGCCAACTTTAACAGAGAGAGCTCGTAGGAAAATGACTCCATTGTTTGAAACTACTCAGGCAGTACTCCAACCTGAAGACCTTAATCTTGTCCGTGAGTTCTTGAAACAACAGCGAGTTGTGGGGGGAGATCAACATCTACCCCCTGATGGGGCTGGGGTGCCGTCGCTGGGAGTTCAATCTCGCAGTAAATTTGTTTAAAAATCTGTTAAAATGCCTGCTGTTGAGCTGCAGCAGGAGCTGCAGTTATCTGGTTCTGACACTACGTTAAAGAAAACAGGGTTGAGTCTTTCTGAATTACAACTTAACCTGTTAAGTACTGTTACTCAGCCGATAATGCAAGAGTTGGCTCAAATGAAAGAGAGTATGAGGTCAGAATTCACTACAGTTAATGCACGTGTGGAAGTATTTTCTGAAGATTTTATTCTGGTTTGGAATGCAAGCATTACTGGAATTACAGCAAGTGGCCTCTAATACAGAAAAAGTGATGGAGGTGGAAAAATTCATTAAAGAATTGCGAGAACGTGAGAAGGAGTTAGAGAAGAAAGTAGAATATTTGGAGAATCAAAGTAGAAGGAACAATGTGAAGATTGTTGGTTTGCCGGAAGGTATGGAAGAACAAGATCCTCTTCATTTTTTTACAGAATGGATCCCACAAATATTGGGGCAAGAATTTTTCTCTGGAGGCTTGGTATTGGAAAAAGCTCATAGAGCCTTAAGAAGAAGACCTCTGCCTGGTCAATCACCGAGGCCCATGATAATTCGATGCTTCAATTATTTGGACAGAGAAACAATACTTCGTCTAGCAGTGCAAAATGCGAGACAACGACAAGCTCTGTTAATGATTCAGAATAGTAGAGATTTTTTTAATCCCGATTTGAGTAAAGAGGTTATTCAGCGTCGGCGTCGATTTAATCCAGTTAAAGAAGTTTTGTGACGTAAAGGCTATAAGTCTACTTTTCGCTATTCGGCAGAGTTGAAGGTGTTTTGTGGAGACTTTCAATCTCGTTTTTTTGAGAATGAGCGTGAAGCAATGATTTTTGCTGATTCGTTGCCAGATGTAAGAGGACAAAGACGTAGCCCACCATTGTCTCCTAAAGAAAAAGCTGGTTGTTCTGGAAATGGAAGAAATGGTAGAAATGGGAGAAATGGGAATGGAAAGAGTCCAATTCCTCTTGAAATGGGGTCACCGAGTTTGGAATCTCCTGGATGAATAGAAGAACTTTCTTATTCTTACTTTATTTTTATATTATTATGATATCTTATTGTTATTCTTTGTTTGGCTGGGGAGGGAGAGATTTGTTCTATGTTCTATTAGTCATCAGCCACTGGTGGGTGATCCACACCCAAGATTGGTTTAGGGATTACTACCTTTTGGTAGTTTTTTGGGTTTTTTTTTTATTTTATCTTTTTTTTTTCATTTTTATTTAGTCTTTAATTTGTGGTTTCTTTTTCTCCTATTGGAGTGCCTATTTATGTTGTTTTGAGTTTTTATATATAGATATTATTAGTTTTTTGTAATATAAGTAGATATGTCAAAGTTGAGGTTTGCTACTTTTAATGTTCGAGGTTTAAATACATCAATTTTTGTTTAGATGGAATGTAAATTTGTTACAGCAACATAATGTGCCTATATTAAAACATTTAATGAAGTTATGGACAAAGGTAAAGAAAATGATAGGTTTTAGTGGTGAATTGTTGGCCTTGACTCCGTTGTATAATAATCAACTTATTTCTTTCTCAATACATAATCGAAGTTTAATATATTGCAGATTTAAAGGTGTGGAAAATTTGGGAGATTGTTTTAAAGAAGGTAAATTTTTATCTTTTGATCAGATGAGGGACAGTTATGGTATTGATAAGAATTCTTTGTTTCTTTATTATCAAATTCGATCTTTGGTAAAGCATGTGTTTGGTAGAGATATGATTTTACCTGAAATGACTGAATTTGATACTTTTCTTATGAAGGTACCAGAGAAGGGTTATATTTCAGTTATGTATCAAATGTTACAGGATATAAATTTCAACTTGCTTTTGTATATTTAGCATTATCTGTAGCGAAAAAATGTATTGCTAGTACGTGGAAAGATACGAATATGATTGATATTAATAGATAGCATAATGAGATGAAATATTGTTTAATAATGGAAAAAATCACATATGTTTCGCATGATAACTATAGTTTTTTATTAATAAGTGGTTGTTATATTCAGAATATTTACATTTTGATTTATATTGATTAGATCTTAATACGTATGCTTAATTTTTCTTTTTTTTTCTCTTTTATGGCTCTCCTTAGGAGAGTTGGCTGAAAGGGGGGGGGGGTTCTTTTTTTTTCTCTTTTTCTTTTTTTCTTTCTTTATTTTTTCTTTTATATATATATTAAATATATCATTCATGTTTAGTTTATTGCTATGTATGTTACTTATTATCTGTATTTTGAATGAATAAATGAAGTTAAAAAAAATGTTAGAAAATTATAGTAGGCAAAACAACATAAAAAAGGGCGGGCCTGAAGGAGGGTGAAGAAGGCACAGAGATGAAGGAATTTATAAAAGGATGGATCCCAAAGGTCCTGGGAATGACAGAAATGCAGGAAGAAATGGAAATAGAAAGGGCACACAGAACACTAGCTCCGAAACCACAGGCACATCAAAAACCAAGATCCATCTTAGTAAAATTTTTGAGATAACAAGAGAAAATATACTGCAACAGTCAAGGAATAAAGTTAGAGAAGATTAAAAAAAACCATTGGAATACAAGGGTTAAAAAATATTTTTTTACCCAGACATAAGTTTTGAACTCTTAAAGAAGAGGAAAGAGTTTAATACAGCAAAATTGATTCTATGGAAAAAAGGTTATAAATTCATGTTAAGACATCCAGCCGTGCTTAAAATATTTATACCCAGGGAGCAAAACAGACTGTTCTCGGATTCGGAGGAAGCACAAGAATTTGCAGAGCGTTTGCAGGATAGGAGAGATGAAAAGATGTAACAAGAATGAAGAAAGGTGATAAAGTATATATAAAGATGTAAAAACAATGTATATGTAAAGTACTATAGAGGGAAAAGAGAGGGGAAGGAAGGGAATAGGGGGGGAAGGGAGAGCTTTGTTATATGTGTAAAAAAAAGTGTTTTCTGGGGGGGGGGGGCGGAAGAGAATAACCGTCACTGTGAAATCAGTTGACGCTTGCGAGCAAGATTGCAACCCAAATGGAAAGGGAAGTTGTGGTTGCCCGGCAAGGGATAAGGGGCAACTCAGGGGGGGGGGGGGAATGGGGGGAAGGGGGGCATTTGGGGTTAAGGTAATATTGGGTGTGGGAATTTGAGTATTTTATGTTTTAAATGTGTTGTCATACATTGAGTTTAAAAAGGGAGAACTGAGAGATGAAAATGGGAAAAAGGGGATGGAGGTGGTGAGGAAGCGGAAAAGAGGTGTAAATAAGATACAAGATGGCCACGTTGAACTGTATGAATATAAACATTAATGGAATACATAACCAAATTAAAAGGAAAAGGCTATTAAATTTACTGAAAAAAGAAAAAATAGATATAGCATTTGTGCAGGAAACGCAATGCCGAAGTGGAACATAAAAATTAGAGAGACTGGGTAGGATACGTAGCAGCAGCATCATATAACATAAAAAAGCTAGAGGTGTAGCTATATTAGTTAACAGTGGGCACAGGGTTACGCATGATACAGTGTGGTTGGTTGCACAGGTTGTGTGTTGCTCCTCAAGGATTGGAGGAGTGGGATCCAACATTGTCAGATGGATGTTTTCGCTGTGGGAGGCAAATGGGAGCAGCAATGCATGCAATTTGGGCATGTGCGAAGGTGAATGCATTTTGGGAGGCTCTAAATCAGATGTTGGGTAGGGTCGCAAAAAATAACATACCTGGAAATCCAGAGATCTTTCTTTAGAGTAACATAAGAGATGATGAATTGGGTCTCAAATTGGATAAAGCGCAAAGGAGATTAATTGTGATAGCCTTGGCGGTAGCAGAAAGGTGTGCGATGTTAGCTTGGAGGGTAGAGGAGAGCCTGGGAGTGCGGCAATGGTGCATGGAGATGAATTAAGTGTATTCCATTGGAAAAAAATAGCATATAGTTTAAAGGGTGAAGTCACATTGTTTGAACAAGTTTGGGAACCATACATGGAACATGGCGGAGGGGACTTGCCTCGGGTCTCCACCCCCTAAAATGATAATACAAAACTATTTGATTCAGTGTGTAAAAACAGATGACGCATTTTTCTTGCCTATTTTTCATTGTGGGAAGACATTGTTTTATGGTTTTATTGTATTGTCTATGTTGAATATTTATTGGTTTTGGAGGGGGGTGGGAAGGGGGAAGGGAGAGGAGGGGGGAAAAAAGGGAGAAAATGCCACTGTGTATATTTAATGAGAAACGTTTATATATATTTTGGTTGATATGGTTCACAGTGTGAAAAAAAATTATAAAAAAGCATGAACAGGATCAATTAAATTCCATTACATTTAAAACTGAGGGGGGAAAAAATGCTTTTCAAGTCAATATGATTAAAATCTTAAATGCATCTAACGTCGGTAGGATTCAAGAAACATTGACGTTTTGTTTTAGTTTCCTACAGATGGCTTCAAAACAACATTTGATTCTCAGCATACTGTCCAACTAATGCATGATAAAAACATCATACCTGCATGGAAAACTGGAATCAAATATTCCAATGAAAACATCCACCCACATAATGTACTCTTAATACAGAATAATCTGAGAAGCTTGACATACAAACATCACTGGAAATAGAACAATTTGTACAGACACAACAGACAATGTCCATTTTTGGAAACTTGTGAAAAGATGCTCAATTATTTCAGATATTTTAAAATGTCACTAAACCCAAGCACTGGCACAAATTCAAGACTCAGCACAAAAGGTCAGTACATTTTAAGTACAGCTCATTTTTTAAAAAATTTAGACATACAGCACAGTAACAGGCCCTTCTGGCTCATGAGGCCCTGCGCCAAATTACACCCAATTAACCCTCAACACTACATTTTTGAAGGGTGGAAGGAAACCAGAGCACCCGGAGGAATCTCAGGCAGACACGGGGAGAACATACAAACTCTTTACAGACAGTGCCGAATAGGAACCAGGGTCTCTGGCGCTGTCACAGCGTGGTGCTAACTATGCTGCTTTCTCTATACTCAATACTCTGCATTGCTTCGTCTTTTGAAATCTAATTGGACCAGAGTGCCCCCTCCACAGGTTTTTTTTCCTGTGAATTTGAATAGAAAACATGGTAATGACAAAGCAGCATTCAGATGATAACCTTACTGTGGGAACGGTTTGGTTCACTAGCCACAACCATGAGTGGTTGCTCCGAAAAATCTTTCTCTCTCAACAGATTTGAGATGTCATAAGAAAAACAACCAAAACAATTATATTCCATCAGTAAAGTTTACTCAAACGATATATTTGCTATCTTAGCTTCATCTCACTGCCATTGCAATTTGGATTTCTTAGTCAATGGCTATTAACATCAACCAAATCGTATTATGCTATTATAAGAATCCATGTCCTCTCAATCAAAGGAACTCTCCTTCCGCTAGTAACTGCACTGGCAGGTTAATTTCCTCCACACAGAAAGATACCATATGAATTCTGACTTCATTAACATAATTGTCAAACAGCAAGGGGATGCCAACACTCAAGGAAGCACAGGAGAGGTGATGGCTAAATCCATCTTCTGAAGGTAGTTTCAGAAGGAAAGCCATCCCGAATTGCTTGATATCTGCTCCTCTCCTAACATGCTTTCACCCAAGAGCTTTTCCACTTTGTACAGAATTAAAATGACAACCTAAACAAACATTACAAAGAAATCCCAACTGCAAATTTTGAAAAAAAGTCATTGCAAACTTCGGATGAGAGACAAACCTCTACCATTAGAAGAATCACTAAAAATTGAGGGGGGGGGGGTGGGGGGAAAGCAGGATACTGGTGAAAAGATGCAACAGATTTCAAATGCTTATCCACATCATGTTAATCCGCGGAGTAACAACAAATTCCAGTAATATTCGGCAAATATTCCACAATCGCACCAACTCATGCAACAAGGTCAGAACTGTCCTCTGATCCAACTTTGTTTATATTGATGACATTGAACCTAGTGATTTGTTTTCTAATCTCAAACAGTGGTATTCATGTGGTTGCAGCATCTTATGAACAGATGGCTTGACAAATAGGAAATCTGAATCCACCAAAGTAATATTATAGGGATGATCTGATGTTATATTCCATTTACAAGCTTCCTTTTGACAGCTGCGTAACCAAGCACTGTTAGGAAAAGACTGCAGTAGAAAGGCCAAAAACAACTGTATGCACATTTTAACTAAGTACATCCTGCAGTTTAGCAGGTGACATCCATCGATGGTTAAAAAGGACATGCAATCCCAAGGCTAACATTCCAAAAGTGGAACAATTTAGTTACATGAAAATATGCGTCTTAAAATCCAATTTTATTCAAATTTCAAGAGTAATTGATAAAACTCCTCCTTGACTTCATCATACCATACACAATCTGAGAACATGTTTTTTCATAAAAATACCAAATAATCACAAAAGCAAATATTTTAAATGTTGACCAGTAGATTAGAAAATATACTTTACCATTTAGAAGCTTGTGATTAGTTTCTACATCCTTCTTTAATTATTGAAGATACTTGTGATATTTTAGCAGCCTACTCCCATGCTCTTCCAATGCTCAAAAGGAGCCACTCCTTCAGTTTCCACCCAATACCATGTTCCTTCAATGAATAATTCCTGTGCCTTGTAAACTCTTAGCTTGAGATCAGGTGACTGCAGATCGGAGCACCATAAAAAGATGTTTACCAGGATTAGAGAGCTCTGCATTATCCAAAACAATAAAGCAATAAAGATTCTGCCCACCTGTTCCAATGGTTACATGGTTAGATCATAGAACTATTAAATAATCTAAATAAAAACAGCACTTTTTGAATGTTAAAAGAACTTGTCGAAAGCAAAACATACATACCAAAGTGCTGCGCAAGCAGATATTGAGGAAACTTTAAGCATGCTTTAAAAAAAATGCAACGGCATTTCATGGGAAAATATCCATAGCATGTGGCCTGGCAGTTAATCATAGGACAAATAGTAAAACACAAGCCTGAAGCCATAGATGCATCAACATATTGGAGAGGGAAGCACCTGGAGATAAAAATTCTGCAGGGTTTGAAGTTTAAAAAGATGTGATCTCAATGTAACAATAAGGAATTGTGCTAAATTCTATCAAAGGTGAAGCGCAAGAGTCTGGGCATAACAACTAAGGAATAGCTGATTTTTCAATCACGAATAGGCACTCGAATATTTCTACAGCAAAAATAACCCAAGGCAGGGACAGGTTTTAAAAGTTAAATCGATAGTTCTGAACAAGCTTAGCTTAGGTCAAAAAAGTAAATGGGGAAATTAAATCCTGCACCACAGGTCAGGAATCAGCAAAAGGTGGAAACCAGGTCAACCCTTCCCTGTTTGAGACCAAGACAAATTTACACTCTCAGAGGTTTGCTATCTTTGGAATTTTGCCTTCAAAAGCAAAGAGGTGAAAGGTTACGACAGAAAGGCAGAAATATCAAGTAAATGAGAAATCAATGTGCTTTTATTAACAGGTCATGCCAGAGGGACCAAGTCACCTACTTCTGTTCCTGATGCATACATTTTTTTAATAACTTTATTTAGAAAATAATAATGACCAGGTATGTTATGTAGGACTATCCTACATTGCACTCCTGAGACTTGCTGTCTAGACTCTGCAGGGTAGCCAGGTGAGTAGTGGCATCTTTTGGGTTATCAAGTGGGCGTCCTCCTTCCTCAGTGTTTTGCAAATAGACCCACGTCACCTCCGGAGGGTTCAGCAGTGAATCCCAGTATCCTGGGCTCACCCCCAGATAACATTCACTTACTTGAGGGCCCAAATGGAAGGAACCCTTTCTTCTCATCCAGAGTCACTGACTACTCTTTCAGCAGCTCTGGAGAGATCGTTGACTGCTTGTTAGTGTTTTTTTCCTCGCACTCCCAACTTCCAGAGTAGCCTTGATGTCCATGTGGTTACAAATTCTCTGCAGCCTACTTCCCTTGCCTTCCAGTCACGTTACTGCACATCAGCAGCAAGCTCAGCGTACCTCATTTTCTGGTGCTCATGGACCTCCTCCACTGCATCCTCCCAGAGCACTGTAAACTCAATGATGTAAACGAGATGAAGTGAGGCCAGCCACAGCACAAGGTCTGGTCTGAGGTTGGTTTCCGTGATTTCATTTGGGAAGCAGAGCCTCCGACCTAAGTCTGCCGCCACCTTCCAATTACATCCCCTGCCTAACCATCCAGAGCCGATCTTGATGTAGTGATTTCGGCTTGACTCTCATCTTCCTGGTCAAATGTTAATGGCCAATGGGTGAAGGGGAGGTAGAGCAATGACACTCATCTGCCGATTTTCCAGCACTGCTGCAAGACACCGTAGCACCAGCCCTGATGGTGAAGCTCGCTCTGAATGTCTCCATCTTCCACAGCTCTTTCCAGGAGATCTTCCTTTTCTCCATTCCCTCCCATCTTGTCCATTGCCTTTGCCTTGCCTGAGTGATGGTCTTTGGGTACTTTGCTGTCTCCTCCTGCCGACGTACCCCTGCATTTAAGCCTGCATCTCTGAAATGAAGCAGCTTTGTTCCAGGCTGATGTACTAGCCCCAAGACCATTCCTCCTTTGCTGTACTAGGCCCACAATATCCCAATGCTTGAGTGCCACTTTGCTTACTTAGTTGCTTCTGATGGATTCCATTTCCTCCCAGTATCCAGGATAACGGCAGCTTGAGCTACAAATGCATCACTTGCCTTGGCGCACTTATATTCTCTGAAAGACTGGAAATGGATAGCACTAGGAATCCTTTGCCATAAAGTCCTATGTTGCTGAGTCACCCGGGAAGATCAAACCACTTCCTTATGTATGAGTTGATCAGTCTCTCCAACTTTTCCACGTTCAAGACTGGAACTTCATACAGGATTAGTGGTCACATGAGGTGTTGAAAGAGTCAAAACTGCATACATCAGAGCTTCAACTTGCCAGGTAGTGTGGTTCTGTCAGTGCTCTTAAGACCATTGACAGCATCCTTCCTGAGCTGATGTAACTGCTCTGTATCTTTGCATTATACCACGAACTTAGGTTTTCACTGGTTTTTTGAAGACTGATGGAATCGTCTCATCGGCCACGTAGAAATGTTGGTCTACCAGCTTACCCTTGATGATGGAGATGCTTCTGGTCATGTTCAGCTTGATCTTCATCCAAACTTGCTCAATGTTCTCTTGAAGCTTCCTCAACAGGCGTTCAATACAAGCCTTGGTCGTGATCAGTGTTGTGAGATTGTCCATATATGATCTGATTGGCAGCAGCCTCAAACCAGGTCTTATACACTGCCTTCCAACAACCCATTGAGATGCTTTAATGATAACCTCCATGGCCATGGTAAAGGCTAGCAGGAAGATAGAACAACCGGCCATGATTCCCACCTCCAGATGTAGCCATGCTATGGTGTAGTCTGCTGTTGTCAAACATAGCTTCAAGTCCTGGAAGTAGGCCTTATTGAGGCTTGTAAGAGCCACTGAGACCCTGAAGAAGTTGAAAGCAGTCCAGAGGAGGTTATGAGGGTCTGAGCCGAAGGCATTGGCGAGGTCCAGGAATACCACATTAAGGTCTGTTCCCTCCTTCTAGGCAACCAGGACCTGATGTTGAATAGTGCAAGCATGTTCCAGACAGCCAAAGAAGACTGAGCTCCCTACTTCCTGCATTGATGTATCAATCAGCCTTATGAGTCACCACACTAAAGAAGATTTTGCCCTCAACATTCAGGAGACTGATCTGGCGGAATTGGCCAATTTCTGATGAACCCTTTTCCTTTGGGATCAGGATTTCTCTGGCTCTCTGCCAGGATGTTGGTATCTCCTGGTTAAGCTATACCTACTTCATGAGCCTCCAGAGGATCCGCAGAACACCTGGTGCATTTTTGTAGAGCCTGGGACCTGGCGCTGATGCAGCTTTTGATCTATTTTCTCCACTCCATCTAAGTGGGCAGATATGAAGTTGGTGTTCCGATGGATTAATTGGTGGCATATCAGGTGGAACATATTGCTTATAAATCAACAGAAGTACAGATGAAAGTGGAAATAAACAGGCAGAATACTATTTGGATTGGGTGAAAATTTAGGCTTCAGATGTGCAAATGGATCTGGGTGTCCTCGTACAGGAATACCTAAAAGTTAATGACCAGGTTACATTGGTAGTGAAGAAAGCGAATGCTATGTTAGCATTCATTTCAAGAGGAATAGTGTATAAGAGTAAAGAGGTATTGATGAGGCTCAGTTTTGGGCCCCCATCTTAGAAAGGATGTGATGTTGTTGGAGAGGATGCAGAGGAGATTTACTAGGATGATTCCTGGAATGCAAGGGCTAACACATGAGGAGTGTTTGGCAGCTCTTGGGTTGTATTCATTGGAGTATAGGAAAATGAGAGGAGATCTCATAGAGGCATTTCGTATTTTGAAAGGTTTAGATAGGGTGGATGCAGTTAAGATGTTTCCCTTGGTGGGTGAATCGAGGACAAGGGGTCATAGCCTGAAAATTAGAAGTTATCCATACAAAACAGATCCACGACCATCTGGCTGAAGAAGTTCTTCCTGAGGGTCGTGGATCTGTGGAATTCACTGCCACATACAGCAGTGGAAGCCAGATCACTGGGAGTATTTAAACAAGAAATAGACAACTATCTCATTAATGAGGGCATCAAAGGATATGAGGAAAAGGCCAGAAACTGGAACTGGTGCAGAGTAGCTTAGTGTAGATTTACAGAACAGACTCGATGGGCCTAGTGGCCGCCTTCTGTTCCTTTGTCTTGTGATCTTGTGATGATCAATCATTGCAAAAAAAAAAATGGATATACACTCAGGAGAAGCAAACTTGCCAGGCTGCATAATGTCAAGTGGCCTCCTTCAACTGTTAATAAGATAGTCTGTTTCTGCCTCTCTAATTTTCCTCCACTCGTCCTTGTCCAGCTATACTATTGTGAAATCTTCATCAGTGTTCATTTAGCCTCCACATTCTAACACACACATTATTCTGTAAATCTGATGCAACCACAAAATTCTGTCGCCAGCTTTCGTCAATTTTTTTACTTGACCTTCTATTTCTCTCAATTTAGATTAGAATCAGAGAACACATCTGCACAGAAACAGGCCCACTGGATCTACAAGTTGCGCCAAACTATTTATTCCACCTTTCCCCATCAACCTACACTCAAATAATAGCCATCCATATCCCTCCCATCCATGTAACCATCTCATGTTCTCTGAAATGTCAAAAATCGAACCGACATTCACCTCTGCTGGCAGCTCTCTCCATATTCCCACCAACCTTTAAATGAAGAAATTCCCTCTAATGTTACCCTTAAAAACATTTCATCTTTTACCCTTAACCTGTCCTCTCGTTCTTATCTGACCCAACCACAGTGGAAAATGTCTGTCTGCATTTATCCTATCAATAACCATCATAATTTTGTACATCTCCATCAAATCTCCCCTCATTCTCCAATGCTCCAGAGAATAAAGTCTTAACCTATTCAACCTTTTCATGTAACTCAGCTCTTCACGTCCCAGCAAGATGTAAATTTTTCCTGCTCTTTTTCAATCTGATTGATCATTCCTGTAGGTAGGTGACCAAAACTGAATACAGTCCTCCAAATTTGGCCTCAATGTCTTTTATAATTTCAACAGAACATCCTAACTCTTGGTCTATGTACTTTGATTTATAAAGACCAATGTGCCAAAAGCTTTCTTTACAACCCTGCCTACCTGTGACGCCACTTTCAAGGAATTATGTATCTGTATTCCACGACCCCTCTGTTTTGTGCACTCCGCAGTTCCCTGCCATTTACCAAACAGATTCTACCCTGGTTTGTCCTCCCAAAGTGCAAAACCTCATACTCGTCCGCATTAAATCTAATCTGCTATTTGCTGCCCATTTTTCCAAATCCTGCTGCAAGCTTTGAGAGCCTTCCTTGCTATTCACTACAGCCCATATTGGGTCTCGTTTTAGAAATTCCTCTCAAAATTCTTCTGACTGTTTTCCTCTCTTGCTCTGCAACCCTCTCCTTACTCATCATTTGGAGAGTTTTGTACTAGGCTAAACCCTGATTTGACCACTGGCTGCACAGGCTCAGATATAGAGATCACTGCTCAAAAATTCCTTCCAAGACAATCTTTAAAATTAGCTCTTTGACCAATCTAAATTTCAAAAGCAAGTCAAAAATGTGACAAAATTTGCTTGATACCATGAATGCCCAGCTGTGTTTAAGGTAGAGGGCAATTATGAATTGCTGTATTCAATAAATACCATTGAAGAGCAGATTGATTGGTCACAATTTACATGATAATAATACGGGGACCACCAGTGTTCATCAAGTTTGCCTAAGTTAAACAAGAAAATAACGAGAAAACTTCATTCCGTATTGTTAATTTAAAACCTAATGTGTTAGATTTTGCAAAGTTGCATCAATAAATCACCTGTCATTCTGCCTTCATGGCCTGTGCTTCCTTGTATGTATGTATGCAGTCTGTCAACCAATTGCAAATTCAGTTAAAATCCATTAAAGATTCCTTTACTGATCTTCATATCATCAGTATTATTGCATCATATAATATTTTTCTATTGTATTTATGTTATGAGTTATCAATTTTAAACCATTGATATGGATGCACAAGTAAAAGGAATGAACCTCGAAGTTGAAAGTTCACAATCTATCCAAAATTCCAGACATTTTGTGTCGCCTTGGCCATAATAGGGAACAATTATTTTTCCAACCTTGCAAAGAAGAGCCAGATAGATTTCAAATTTGAAATTACAATATGACATTGAAGTCTTCTGAAATTCCATTTCATTTTAACACAAAACACATTTTAACTCGAAACACATTTTTAACTAATTAGCCCAAGGATAAATAGCGTAAAACCACACAAATTCTGCATTAATTAACATTTTTCAGTTTTATCCTGGCAATGTAAATTCACCAAGAAAATGTATCCAAAGTTAATTTTCTATGTTCTTACAAATCAAATGGATAACATTCATCTACATTCGTGTTGACATAATAAGTGTTAGCTCATGTGACATACTTAAACTCTCCAGGCCGCTGCTCCACTTGGTTTCTCGATGCATATCCATCATCTTCACTCTAATTTTAAAGCAAGAATAAAAACAAATATTTCGACCAATTTTAGGAATAAGAACAAGCTCAGTAAATCCCATCTCCCGCAGCAACAACCTATCAATAAATTCAAAGCTGGAGAATATTTGGTTGGTGTGGAAAAGCAGGAGATTTGGGTTGGGGGTAAGAACTGAAATGTCAAAATTTAAATCAACTACTAATAACGGTACTGCTATTTAAGTTTGTTATTTCTCCCATTATACTTGGTGCCGTGAGAAGGGTTCTTCTGTGAGCAGTCTAAAAGATTAAGTCTCATGTTCGTACAAGGTTGAAAAACAAGAGTACAGCATTACCATGATTTTAAAAAACTACAAGGCAAGTTAAGAGCAGGATGAGAGCACTGCAGTTGGGCTCACTTCAGAGCCTGATAGCTGCAGGGAAGAAACAGTCTAAGCCTATTGGTGCACAATTTGACACTTTTAAGCCTTCTCCCCAATAAGAGGAGGAAGAGCCCAGAGCGTGATGGATTCTCAAGTCTATTGGCTGCCTTTCCTGGATAGTGGGAGATGTTTGTTCAGGAATTTCAATATTAAGTGTCCATTGCTTTATAACATTATTTCCAAAACAATTTAATGCAGTTGGATAAAATTTTATATTTATTTTCCCTATTTTTCATGAGTCTCTCTACTGTTAATCTGTTGCAGAGATTGGGATGAATGAAGTTTAAAAAGAAATCTCTCCAATTATTTATAAATAATCTTGGCCTGTAGATAGAAGAGTCCAAAGGTATATTTTTGGATACGCTCAGAAGTTAACAAGTACATGCTCAGAGAAGAGGAATTTTTTTTTTAAAAAGTTCTTTGTAATGTTTTGAAAAAAAAAATTGCTTCCACCTGTTGACCAATATTGATGTGCATTCCCAGACTTCATTCAATATGTTATGGCATGCCATCATGAACACATACTGCTGAGTTTCAAAATTTTGACAGCCACTGAAAGCTTCAACCCGTAACTTAAAATCATGCATTTTCACCACTGATAAAACAAGTGTGACCAAATTAAAACATGTTTTTCCCCCAGAACACAATATGTAGAAAACATAATAAAATATGCAGAAAACATAATAAAATACACAATGTTTAAATCTCCCAATGCATTCATAAGGAATAATTGTTTGGCTCTGTGTTTCCTACGTTCAGAATTCAACCAATAAGAAATCTGTCTAATGTCTACAGCAATATATTTAACCCGTGTGTGCACCAAATTAGTCAACATTTTCATCCTGTTCTTTTCACTGCAATACAGCTCTAAACTCAAACCTAAAATATTATCTTCTATGTGCAACAGAAACCTACAGTAACTTTTGTTCTAATCATGCAAATGAAGGACAAATTAAAGTTATTAAGTCTGCAAACAAAGCTTTAAGAGTTGATTGACAGCATACTGTGATCATGTTAAACAAGGAAGTCCGCAAACGCTGTGATTGTATTGCAATACATAAAAGTGCTTAACTCAACATGACATGTAGCATTCTATAGGATGCAAAGGGTAACCAACGTTTCAGGCCTGAACCATTCGAAATCGTGTGAGCAAAAAGCAGGCAAGTGTCTAAATATAAGTATGGGAGAGGAGAGAAGATGCTGTGTGACCTGCTGAGATTCTCCAGCACTTTTGTGTATTGCATCATAATTGTGTTGTAGACATTAAAATCAACAGTAAATTTGAAAGTACAAATTCTCAAGAAAGGACCAGGTAATCAATTGGATGTCAGCATCAATTCAACAGATAACTCCCTACTCATGAATGAATGAATGTTGTCATTTTGACTTTTGGTGTGTTAATCTGTAAAGTAACAATTCAAGAACCAGTTGACGCATTTTCCCAGAATCCAACAAAGTAGAAAAATCAAGATTTGGCTGGAAAGAAGCAGCTGGAGACAAAAGGCTTTTTCAGGTGCATTTTCCGCTAAGAATGCGTCTGAAGCAGCAGAAGTGGCCCTTTAAATTGCAGTTCAGGTGGCAGCGTTGAAAGCGCAGCGCTGGCCACCTGAAAGGACAACTGCACCGGGATGCCCATCTGAGCGCATTCTGGCTCCTGTCCTTTGGGCTGTCAAGTCAGGATGGCTGGCTGTCAGCTGGGACAGCCAGCGCGGGCTATAGCTCGGGGATGTCCCCACACTGATCCCGCTACCCCACTCTCTCCCCACTCACAGGGATGGAGCAGCTGGGGGGGGGGGGAAGGAAGCTGAAGCGGCCAGCGGGGGAGAAGGAGGCACTCGAGTCGGGTACTGACATTATTTTGGCCAGCTCCCTTCTCCCCCGCCAGCCAATCTAGCCCCCCTCTCCCCATTCCTGAAATCAGTCCCCACAGTGTGGGGACATTCCTCGCTGAGGACTGATATCGTGAGTGGGAGAAAGCGGGGTAGCGGGATCAGTGTGGGGACGTCCCGGGCGGGACATACCCATGCTAAAAGCCCGTGCCGGCTGCCCAACAGCGTGGGGACTGGGAGAGGAGCCGTCAGGCACTGGCCAGCTGACTATCATCCACTTTTAGGCGGCTGGGGAGGCCACTGTGCTGCGGAGATTATTCCTCTCCAAGGAGGGTTACCAAGCTCACCTTGCAGGCGCCTCCTGCACATTCATATGGCCTTCCCACAGCCGCATTTTGCCAAAATATGCAGCTTTACAAGCGGGGCAATTGGCCACCTGAAAGTGCCTAAAGCAGCTTGAACTGATTTCTGTTTCCTTTATTCCAGTGGTGGAAATGGAAGATCAAAATTTGTCATCTGGGAATTTGATCAAATAGTACATCTCCTGAACCAATTAATCAGAAGTTAGTAGGTTAGAAAGAGCAAGAGAGAAAGGGAGTGGGGGGGGGGGGGGGGGGGGGGGCGGAAATCAGTAAAATTGTAGCAAGAGATAAACCAGAGCAGAAATGAAAATAAAATTGAAAACATAAAAATGCAACTTGATTTTCCCAATGCTCGTTCTGCACCTCAACAGCTGCCTTTCATGTTAGGTCCATATTTCAACGAAATATACAGTCCATACCTGACAAGTCACATATTGGCAGAGATAAAGCATGACAGAAAGTATAAAGTATGAGGGATTAGGGAGTCATTTTTAGGTTGGCGATGTGTGACCAATGGGGTCCCTGAGGAATCAACACTAGGAATGCAATTTCTATCACCTTGGAGTAATGTGACAAATGTGCCAATAGGTAGAAAACACAAAAAAAAGGTTGGCAGGCAAGTGCAACAGGATACAAATAGTTCAGAAAGATGTAATGCAACACATTATAAGTGCTCGAGAAACTCAGCAGGTCACACAGTATCCAATGGAAGTAAAGGATAACCAATGTTTCAGACCTGAGCCCTTCCTTAGGTACAAGCAAAAACAGTCAGCCCCCTGAATAAAAAGGAGGGGAGGGGCAATAAGAGTGAGGTGCACAAGCTGACAAGCAAGAGGTTCATAGGTGGATACAGGCGAGAGGGTAGAAGAAAAAAACAACTGAAAAGTGATGTGGGAAGAGGGTAGCTCTCTGAATGGGGAACTTCAGGAAAGAAGACATAGGGACAGGGAAAGAGACTTGGGGGTGGAGGGGTACATAAATTGAAAATCGATGTTAATGCCATGTGGTTAGAGTGTCAAGAAGGAACACAAGGTGTTGTTTCTCCAGTTTGCAGGCATCTCAGTTTGGCAGTGCACAAGGCCATGGACAGACAGGTCGGTGAGGGTATTGCAATGGTTGGCCACTTGGAAGTGCATACTTTGCAGCAGACAGCGCAAAGGTGCTCAACAAAGCAATCTCCCAATCTGCATCCAGTCTGTCCAATATTAGAGGATGCGACATCAGGAATACCAGATACAGCAAATGACCTTTGCAGAATCACAACTGAAGTATTACTTGGAGAATCAAAAGAAAACAATGTTATTTATGCCTCCACTTTGTTTCAGTTTGCAGATTGAAGCAGGAAATTTAAGGCAGCATTGCCCTTGTTTCAAACAGATAATGAATGTAAACAAACTGCAATACAGAGAGAATAAAAATTAACTGCACAACTGCGAGTCCTTAAATAAGTCCTTGATCAAGTTTGTTGTTCAGGAGTCTGATGGTGGAGGGGTAGCAGCTGTTCCTCAACCGGGTGGTGTGAATCTTGTGGCACCTAGACCTCTTTCCTGATGGAAGCAGCAAGAACGTGTTGGGTGATGTGGATCCTTGATTTTTGATGCTCTCCAACGGCAGTGTTTCCTTAAGATGTTTTATATAGTGTGGAGGGATTTGCCTATGATGTCCTGGTCTGTGTCCACTACCTTTTGAAGGGCTTTACATTCAGGGGTATTGGTTTCTCCATACCAGACCGTGATGCAGCCAGTCAGCACACTTTCTACCACCACATATCTGGAGAAATCTGCTGGGGTTTCTGGTGTCATACCAATTCTCCACAAACTCCTGAGAAAGTAGAGGTGCTGACATGCTTTCTTCACGATCCCATAAGTGTGTTGGGTCCAGGAAAGATCCTTCAAGATAATGACTCCCAAGAACTTCAATTTGCTCACCCTCTCTAACTCTGATCCCCCAGTGATTGTAGACCTCTGGCTTTCCCTTCCTGAAGTCAACAATCAGTCCTTAGTTTTGGTGATAATGAGTGCAAGGTTTTTGTTGGTGCACCATTCAGCCAAATTATCAAGCTCCCTCCTGCATGCCGACTCATCCCCTTTCTTCATACAACCCCACTACTGTGGTATCGTCAGCAAATTTGTAGGTGGTGTTATTGTCGTCCTGAGGCCACACAGTTGTAGGTATAAAGTGAGTCGAGCAGGGGGCTAAATGCAGCCCTGTGGTGCTCCGGTGCTGATGGAGATTGTGGAGGACATGTCCTTCCCAACACAATGGGGTGCTAGATACCAGGTCTTAGAGTTTGCTAATCAGTTTGGAGGGGATGTTGATGTTAAATGCCAACTGTAGTTGATAAAGAGCAACTTTGCTATCCAGGTGTTCCAGTGCTTTATTTAGAGCCAGTGAGATGGCATCCAGCATAGACCTGTTGCTACAATAGGCAAACTGAAACGTATCCATGTCACTGCTCAGACAGGAGTTGATATGTGTCAACACCAGCCTTTCAAAACACTTCATCACTGTTGATTTAAGTGCTACTGGTCAATTGCAGGTTACTACATTCTTCTTATGCCTGAAGACATCCGTGAATACATTGGTAAGTTATTCAGCATGGATCTTCAATACTCAGGCAAGTATTCAGTCCGGGCCAGATGCTTTCCTCGGATTCATTCTCCTGAAGACAGCACACACATCATCCTCAGATACAGACAGGATGGGATCATCAGGGGATATGTGGGTGCAGAGGGTGATTCTTCTCTGTTAATGTTATCAAATTGGGCATAGAAAGCATTGAGTTCCTCTGGGAGCTAAGCTTTGCCGTCTGCTACTTCACCAGATTCGATTTTGTAGCAGGTTATGACATTTGAGCCCTGCCACAGCTGTTGGGTGTCCTTTGTTGTTTCCATTTTCATCCACAATCTCTACTTCACCCAGGAGATAGCTTTTCGCAAGTCATACCTGTTCCTTCTGTATTGATCTGGATCTCCAGACTTAAATGCCTGTTATCTGGCTCTCATCAGGTTCTGGATTTAATTGTTCATCCACAATTCTGATTGGGGAAAACCCTGAACTATTTGGAGAGGAAACACTCATCCACAGCTGTTTTGATAAAAACTGTGATAGCCTTGGTGTAATCGTTCAGTTTCTCAGATGAGTCCTTGAACATCCCCAATCTGCTGTCTTTAGGAAGTCCTATAACCATACTTCAGCCTCCTGTGACCACCTTCTAGCACAGACCTGATCTCCGGAACCTCTCTTTTTCGACTATGTATGAAGGCAGAAGGACCACAACTCGGTGATACAACTTGTCAGAATATAGTCTTGGGAAAGAACAGTAGACCTTCTTTCTCTCAGTGTAGCAGTGATCAACTGCGCTGGGACCTCTGGTATAGCGGGTCACATGCTGGTGGCAGGGTTTATTTGCCACAGGCCTGATTTAAGTTCCCGACTAAGATTTGATGTGCGTCAGGCTGGGCCATCTCTTGTTTACTGACCACATCCAGCTGCTCCACAAGTATCTGTTTGTAAACTCCGGTGAGAATCACTGATGAGAACTTTGGATAGATAGAAGGGTCTGCATTTAATCGAGATTTTCTCTAAGGCAATAGAATTGGAAGTCAACATAACTCCAACAACTGTGTACCATCCAGTTTTAATGAAAAAGCACCCACAGCCCCCTCTCCCTTTTCCAGAATCTGAGTTCCAATCCAGTTGTTGAATGGTGAAACCGTCTAGTCGGATAGCAATCTGTGCTGTTAGCCAGGTCTTGGTGCAGCAAACCACTGAGATTGGTCTTACCTGTCTGATAAAGAAGCCTTGCCCTCAGGTTATCAATTTTATTCTCCAGTGATGGGAGATTTCCCAGTAATATAGGCAGAAGGATAGGTCACAGACCTCTTCGCTTCAAGTCTTGTTTGGATCCCGGGCCTCAGTCCATGTTTCTGACCTTGACCTTGGTGGTGGCCTAACCCTTTTAAGGCATCAGCCTTCCAGCCAGCCTGTTCCTGACTCAGTCATTTGTAGACGTTAACTCTGTTCAGCAGCTGATCGGTCATGAAAAAAACTGCAGGCAGTTGATTGTGACAAAAGCAAGTGGGAAGGTGAGTACATATTTTAAAGGAGTATGTAATAGGGATTTTGAAGGCCACAAAAAGTCGCCACGCGTCACTGGTGCAACTTTTTTTTCCAGCTGATATTTTCAGCTCGACGGCAGAGAAGTCAGAATAACTGGGTGAGGTGGGACTTTTATTAGGTTGTGCAATACACAAAGGTGCTGGAGAAACCCAGCAGGTAATGCAGCATCTATAGAAAGTTAAGGTTAACCAACATTGGAGGCCTGAGCATTTCGCCAAGGTATGAACAGAAAGGAGGTATGTGCCTGAATAAAAAGATGGAGGGGAAAGGAGAGGAAGTATCAAAAAGCAGACCAACAGTTAAAAGGTCAGAGGTGGAGATGGGTGAGAGAGTAGAATAAAGATGAAAAATGGGAAGGGGAGAGTGCAGCTCTCCGGAGAGGGAAGAAAAGGGTGTGGAGAGCTGGAAGAAAGGAGACCAAGGAATCAGGAGAGGTGGAGGCTTAACGGAAGCTGGAGAATTGATATTAATGTGTCTTGTTGGAGAGTGCCAAGACAAGATATTAATGTTGTTCCTCCAATTAGCAGGTAGCCTCGGTTTGGCAGTGCACGAGGGCATGGATAGACATGTCAGTGTGGGAATGGTGTGTGGAATTAAAATGGTTGGAGGTCCCTGTACAGCAGCGGAGAGAGCAAAGGTGCTCAGCAAAATAATCTCCCAGAGTGTGTCCAGTCTCTCCAATGTTGAGGCCACAATGGAAGCACTGGATGCCTTATAGGACTCCTGCAGATTCACGTGATGTTTTTTTTTTAAACTTGAAAGTGTGGGCCCAAAATGGTGGTAAGGGAGGTGGTGTGGGGCTAGTGTAGCATTTCTTGCAGTAACAGGGAAACTAAATGGGAAATTAGTGGACAAGGAAGTCCCAGAAGGAGTAATCCCTGCAGAAAGCAGAGAGGGGAGTATGTGTCTGGTGGTAGGACATTTTGTCGGTGGCTGAAATTACAGAGAATATGTTGGATGTGGAAGTTGGTGGGGTGGTAGATAAGGACAAAGGCAACCTTGTCCTTGTTGCATCTGGGGACAGATGGGGCCAGGGCAGATGCTCGGGAAATAGTGGTGAAACAAGTAAGGGCGGTAGAGAGGAAGCTACATTTTTTGAAGATTAACATCTTGCATGTTCTGGAATGGAAGATCTTGTTCTGGGAGCAGATGCAACAGAGGCAGAGGAACCGAGGGAAAGGAAATAGAATCCTTCCAGCAGGCAGGGTGCGATGAGGCATAGCCAAGATAACTATAAGAGTTGGCAGGTTTGTGGAAAATATCTGTGGAAAGTTTCTCTGCCAAGATGAAGACAGAGACACAGAGTTTTGCCAGAGATGGGCCAAGTGAATTTGAGGTCAGGGTGTAAGTTAGCAGTAAAGTTGTCGAGCTCATTATGGGTGTAGGAGGCACCAATAAAATAGTTATCAATTTAGCAGAAGAAGAGTTGAGGGTCCTTGCTTATCGAGGCATGTAGCATGAATGGCTCCATATCACCAACAAAAAGGCAGGCACAGCTGGGACCCATGGCTAACCCTTTGTCTTGGACAAAGTGGGATGAACCAATGAAGTTAGTGAGGGTCAGAACAAGTTTTGCCAGGTGGAAAAAGGTGCTGATAAGAGGGGTCAGGTTGAGTCTATAGTTGAGAAATAAATGAGGAGCTTTGTGATCTTCAATATAGGGGATAGAAATGTATAGAGATTGGACATCCATAATGAAAATGGGACAATTCAGTCCTGAAAGTTTTTGAAGTGATGGAAGGCACACAAGGTATCACGGATTATCGGTAGCCATGGATTGGACTGGGAGGTCATAAATTTGAAACAAGGGAGGCTGTGGGAGGGAGATGACTGGAAGTGATGAGGTAAGAGATGGTGTGAGGGAGCCCCCTTATTAAAACATAATTATATTTGGAATAAAATAAATTATTAAAGTGGGACTAAAAGGGGGCTATCTTCTAAAATGCCTCTAGCTCAAAATATGTTTATTCCTTTAACAATGGACAATAAAATCCTGGACATAACCTGGTCCCAAAAAGGGATCAGGTATATCAAGGATTGTCATGAGCAGGGGTAATTAATGTCATTTGATCAAATATGGCATAACTAATCATAACTATCTTCTGCTTTTTTTCAATTAAGATTTTATTTATGGGACAAATGGACCCAATTCAGCAAAGTCGAGACTCTGGTTTGAAAGAAGATGACAAAGAAATTTATTTTGAAAGCGTATTTCCTACTTCAAATGGGTGCCCCAAAACAGGGGTTACATAAATCTAGACAAAGATGGGAGACAGATTTGGGCAAACTGATTGATGAAAAAAGCTATATTTTTTTGCACCAACTATATCTTACACTGCAAAAATTACACAAATTAAATTCAGAAATATCAGATCATTGTTTTAGATGCGGCAATAAAACAGGAACCTGGTCATTCAACCTGGTCATGTTCCAAAGTGAGGCCTTTCTGGGAAGATTTGGGAAATCTTCTAGAACAAATCATTAAGATTTGATTTATACAGACACCAGAATTGTTAATTTTGGGAAATATGGCAGATGTAAGATTTGTAAAGATCGCATTGGCGGTGGCCAGGAAGTGTATAGCGGTTACCTGGAAATCTGATTCCCATCTACATATGACTCTTTGGAAAACAGAAATATATGCTTGTATTCCCTTGGAGAAAATTACAATGTTTTTCTAAAAATTTGGACTCCATACCTTCAACGTGTAGGTGGACATTCTTAACGATGCTTCCCCCCCCCCCCCGCCCCACACACCTCCCCCCCCCCCGGCCATTGGCTCCCTGCAACTGTGAACCACCTGTTATTCTGGGTAAGTCAGGATATTTGTCCCTTCACTGGAAATTCATGATTTCAATTAAACCTTTTACTTTTTTAAAAAAAGTCCTTTTTTCTCTCTTCAATTCTATTGACTATTTCCCCCCCCCCCCCCCACCCTGGATGGATTGGGTGGGGGGTGGAAGGGTTAGGGCTTGTTCTGTTTCTTTTCTTACTCAAAATCAACATCAATTGATAAGATTATGTTTTTTATGTAATTGATGAATTTCATGTTTATTTGAAAATATAAATAAAATAAGCAAAAAAAAGGAGAGATGGTGGATTGATGTTTTTGAAGGGGTCCCATTCAAGGATGAAATTAGAGGAGTCAGGAGGTTTGCCATGACAGTGGGAGTTACAGACAAAACCAATAGCAAAAAGATTTATTTGCATGATAGCCTGAGCAGCATTCACAACTCCCTGCAGAGAAGTTCCATCCCAAGCTGTATCACACTTTTGACATTGTCTCTATAAAAATTAGTAAGAGATGTGTTGAATTTCCTAAGGCTTCTAAAGAAGTAGTGGGAGAATTCACAGTCAGAGTGTTTGCTCTCTGAATCAGGGAACATTCAATTAAAGCAGAATGAATCCATGTTCACAATCTCTTCTCTTTGCCAGCTTGAGCCAGAGGTCCAGCACCTCATGGTTCAAGAATGGTGGTTTTTCCCCCAAATTAAATTTAACTTTAGTTTTGCATCAACTGCTACCATAAATGTTATCTCCCCTCTTATATTTAGTATATTTTTGTCTTGGCAGATTGTGATCATTTAATTTTCACCGTTGTAACTGCAGCAAGAATTTCATTACAACTATCCATTGTACTTGTGTACACGATAATAAACTCAGATAAATTTATATTCACTGAAGGAATCAAGAAGTATGGATATAGTGCAAGAAAGTGGAGTTGAGAAAAGTCAAACATCCATGATCCTATTGAACAGTGGAATATGTCTGTGGGATTCAATATTCCTGAGGTGGTCCAAGCTTTCAAGAAAACTGATACAATTTGCAGAGTTCAAAAGGCCCAATTATGGATAATCCTGCAGCAATTTAGAACAATTCTCACAGGGTGCATTTCTTGCTTGTCAAAAATTGGCTTTTCACTTTGAACAGGCATTTAATGGGCAGCCAGAGTCAGAAAACAATTTCCCCAACAACTTCTGAGATTTTGTAGTAACATCCACTTCTAGTTACGATGAAACAAATAATCTGGCCCACTTAACGGGTAAACGTCATCCTGGAGGAACTGATCGGGTAAAGCATCAGTGAGAGAAAAAGAATGGCCAACATGGAGTCAGACAGAGCTCTTGTGCTTGGCTGGGTGCCTGAATGGCAGATTGTGCAGGCTATTGGATGCCACTCTGATTGATACACCAACATGTTTGTAATTCACTTTTCTCAAGGTTGCACAGTGATTTAGCATAATTTCCAGTGGGGCCCTGTGTGCCTTAAGTGAGGTTGGAGTGAACCCTGCTTACCCAGATGACAAACCATCAGGATTTCCAAACTGATTCCAATCACAGAGTTTTATCAGTGGCATGAAAATACAATTACAGTGCAACGAGTTTTCTTTATTCATCAAAACAAACATAATCATAAATTTCAAATCTGCTGCAATGAAATTCACTTATTTTGTACAACACCCCATGATCCTTAGCAATAAAAAGTTTAGACACCCCTCTGCCAGCAACGGTACAGCAAGAGGTTCAAAGGATCACCATGAGAGGCAAGAAACAATGAAGGTGTGTGGGTGAACCAGATCCATACGGACTTGCCATTTGGTAGAAAGTGCAGCATTACATCTGTAGACCAGTCACTCGACACCTGCTGCAATCACATTGCAGCTACCGTACTTGCGTTAGCAGTCTGCACATGCACAAGGTCTGGATTGGAGTCCATGTGTGGTACGGCCACAATGAACTCTACCTCTAAATAGTAGTAAATAATTATTGTTATAACCTCTCCTCTCAAGTCATGGTGTTACTACCACATCGTCAAACACAGCGTTGGAAGTGGGAGGGCAAGCGCCTTGAGCTTGAGGGTTCCTGGACGACTTGCAAGTGAGGAACCACACTGCACCACATTGCAGCAGTCGTTGTGGTGGATAAATTCAGATGACCCAACCTACTCATCTTTGAGGGTATCATTGCTGAGAACTGGCATATTCTTGAACAAGGGTATGATACATTTATCGCGGCAGTGCATAGTGACATTTAAATTAAATTAGCTGAGTCCGGAAGCCATAGAGAGGGAGAGATCATTTATTTATGCAGTGAAGTGCATGAAGGGGAGCCAATCCTCAGTCCAGCAGAATCAAGAGAGGACCCTGAGTGCTTGAAAATAAAAATTTAGAGAAATGTGCAATTCACAGATGAATATCACAATGGAAAGGCACAAATTTAATACAAGAAATCGAAAACCTGGCAAATCAATCAATTCATACATTAGCGATTTCAAGATAAGAGCAAAGGCCTGAAACTTTGGAATGCTCTGTGAGGATCTAATCAGAGATAGGCTGGTCTGTGGCATTATAATGACAGCATGAGGAAGGAGCTAAAACGTGACAATGACTTAATATTAGTGAAGGCCATCTCTACCTGTCAGATTTATGAAACGACTACGGAGAATAGCAAGAAGTTAGCCTACCACGAGTGTTGATGCAGTCCAGGTGAGATCTGTGAAGAAACAATGGCTGGAGACCAGGAGGAAGAGTCAACCAGACCAAACCACATTACAAAGTACAACTGCGTAGGTGACCATGCAGTGAGAAAGGAAATGTGTCCAGCCTTCAGCCAGTAGCGTCGAGCCTGCAGAAAGTAGAACCATTTCAAAAGATGCTGCAGATCCAGAGAGAAGATCAATACTAGGTCCAGACCCAGAATGACGATTAACCAACTAGAGCTCAAACAGGATGAAAGCAACACAGAAGTAACATATTTTGTCGATGGGTTGACATTGCAGATGGCAGTGGTTGCAACAAAAACACTGATTAGGGGAAACAATGAAGCTTTTGTAACCATAAAGGTCAATGGCAAGGCAGCAGAAATAAAGGTCGTCACAGGAGCCAAGTGCAATGACATGTCAGAGAAGACATTCAGTCAGCTAAGAAAAGGGGAATAGATCAAGCCATGTGTCAAGTCAACAAGTCTAGTGGTATACAAGGGCAGGAAGATCAAAACCATTGGCATGGTGAAGCTGCGGTGCTGCCTACAGATGTTCTTTTTTGTCCACGAGGATGTTCTGCTTCTGCTTGGCCCAAGTGCATACAAGGACATGAGACTCGTCAAGACATTCACCAAGTATGCCCCTCCAAAGACAATTTGTCACAGATAATTTTCTTGGAATACAGTGATCCCTTCTCAGATGAGCTTTGGAGGCTGCCAGTAACGTATTCCATGAGGCGCGTCCTGGAAGTAAGACTTGTGGTTCGGCTGGCACATCATACACCTGTGGCCGTGAAGGACAAAGTTAAGGCCAAGCTGGACAGAATGCAGGAGTTGGGTGTAAGACTCTGGTTTCAAGCCGAGCAAATGGATGTTATCTGTGGTAGCTGCCAACAAGGACAGGCAAGAAAGCCAGTTATGCATTAACACGCAGGACCTCAACGCAGCCCTGAAGAGACCACACCATCCGATGCACACCAAGGAAGGGGTTTCTGGTGCAACCATATTCCAAGTCCTAGATGCCAAGACCTCCTTTTAGCAGATCACACTCAACCACAAATCCTCATTACTGACCATATTCAGCACTTGTTTCAGTCAGTCAGTACAGATTTCTGTGGATGCCATTTGGAATTAATTCAGCCAGTAAAGTGTTCCAGAGATCCATGGAACAGATTTTTGCCGGGTACCAGTGTGCCATCATAGTTGATGACATACTCGTGGGCAGCAAGAACATTGAGGAACACAGTGCCAATTTAAAGAAAGTGTTTGTCTGTACCAGAAAGATGAATCTGAGGCTCAACCCCCTTAAGTGTAGGTTCCAGCTGAACAAGGTCAGTTGCACTGGCCATGTTTTTACCAGCGAAGGCCTGAAAGCAGATTCCTCAAAAACGAAGGCAATCAGCAAGATGCCAGTGCCGGGGAACATTACAGCCCTGCAGAGATTTCTCAGTATGGTTAACTACCTGGGCAAGTTCATCCTAAACTCAAGTGAACTCAAGGCTCCATTGACACATCTTACGCACAAGGGTGTGAAGTTGACTTGGCACGAGCAGCAACAAAATGCTTTTGACACTTTTAAGAAGCACATATCATGCCCGCCAGTTGTGTCATATTACAACATCTGAAAACCAGTAATGCTGACCTGTGACACCTCGCAGTAAGCATGCTTGCAGAAATGGAAAGCCAGTGGTCTTTGCTTCAAGGTCACTCACTGATACAGAGACCAGGTCCATGCAAATCGAAAAAGAATTGTTGGCAGTGGTTTTTACCTGTTCCAAGTTTAATGACTACATCAATGGTAAGCCAGTGACCATAGAGACAGATCACCAACCCCTGGTCACAATATTAAAGAAGCCCTTACATGCAGCACCAGAGAGGTTACAGAGGATGGTGCTCAGGCTTCAGAAATATAATATCACCCCGATATACAAGTGTGGAAAAGGGATGCACCCAGAGACTCCATTGACAACAGGTTGAGGAGGAGGACACTTTTGACTTAATGACAGTCACTAACACACACAGAGACACACGGCAGAGGATGCTACTTTAAAGACCCTTGGTACTTTCATCAAAGTCAAACAAATAGTGAAGCCTGCCACCAGCAGGGCTCCCCTAGTTCCCGTTCCACGACGAGCTGCTCATCGAGGAAGAGATCGTAATGAAAGGCCAAAGAGCTGTGATTCCCAACTCTTTGCAGAAGACATGTCAACATCCTGCACAGAGGGCATCCGAGTGCATAGGCAACAAAAGGAGGGTGAGGGACATAGTTTTACAGTCTGCGATGACCAAGAACATTGACCAAGAGGTGCAAATTTGCTCGGTGTTCAACAGCACTAAGCCACACCAGCAGAAGGAACCATTACAACTTCAACCGGTTCCAGACTTACCTCGGTCAACTGTGACAAACAACGTTTTCGAGTGGCAATGTCAGCAATACTTAGTGTTGGTTGATTAATAATTTGGGGTGGTACGAAATAGACCTATTGCATGATGCTACTTCCACAATAGTCATCACCAAGTTGAAAAGACACTTTCTCAATGCATGGAGCACATGTTATCAGATAACGGCAGACAGTTTAAGAGCCAAAAATTTAAGGACTTGTCAGCAGAGTGGGACTTCACTCTGATATGAGCCCAGAGGACTCCAAACCTAGCAGCAATAGAAATTCACCAAGACAATGGTTACTTAAATTAAAGTTGCTTTTAATTGTCTTTAAACATAAAAACAGGATCAAACTTTAACTTATTACTATCAACTTAACCCCCTTCTATTTCTAAGTACATGTGTATGTTCAGGAAAGTTCTTTGATTCACAGTCCAATCATTCAATTCTCCAAGTTAACTGGTATCAGGCAATTCTTATACTGTACACCAAATTTAACGTTTATGAATTTTTAACCAAGCTCTGCTTACCACTCAGGAATGTTCTGGTTGGTTTCAGAGAAATATTTGTTGCTTGGTGGACACTCACAAACTGATTTCCTCCAATCAGTCACTTCAGTGTCTTGCCAAAGAAACTTGCCCCATCATGGGTTTTCCAAATGATAACCTCTTCCAGGTCACCACAGAGTTCCTTATTTCAGGAGAAACACTCTAGCCAGCTATCTCCTCTTATAAGGACTACAAGGGTTTTGAACAGGCTGAACTCAGAACTCACAACCTGTCTTCAAAATGGGGTCTTTCAACAAGCCTGCCAGCTTGCCATTTTGCAGCCTCAACTGTTACTGTAGATCTCACTTCTCTCTCTCTCTCTCTCTTAAGCCTCTTTCACACTTGCATCCCACTAAATAGGCCATTCAGTGTCCTGGATTCACTAAAAATTCAAATGAGCCAGTGACAAGCAGCACACACACAATAATTGAATGCACAGATGACACTGGCAAAACTCAGGTACACCAAGATGAATCACAAGTGGAAGAGACCAATAGAATTTTATGATGGGTGACTACAATTGAAAAATGGCTGTTGCTTTGTTAATACTGAGAAAAGTGGATTTTATTGCCTCGTTCATGTTTTTTGCAAAGGTGCAAACATTTCAAAGCCTTTCTCCGAGACACAAGAAAGAATTCACAACTTATTTATGCTGGTACGAGAGCTTCCGTGCTTAATGTATTCCTAATATCTAGTTGGAGAGGTTTGATTCCCTGATCACTCTGTCTCTGATGGGACTTTCATTTTTTTTAAGCTAAATAATGTTAAAGAAAGTTTTTTCACTGCATCTCAACACGTGACAAAAATAATAAATCAAAATCTTTCTGAAAAATGTGAGTTACAAAGATACAATTCTTTGCTGGAACCCCTCAGATGGACTTTACCTATCAACCTCAGAGGTATTTTATCACACAACTATTGCTTAGAAAAGTTGGAAACTAGTTAACAAAAGTCTGCAATGTGCACAGCACTCAAAATAAAGCCGATTTTTCCTACTCAAGCACAATGAGGAAAGAAATTGTTACTTTCTGCACTCCATCATAGATGGTGCACAAGAAAAAAAAATCAAATGCTGGCTTTTGAAATAAAGATTTTTGGTTTGGACAGCAAAGTGAAAATCTTTTGTTGCACAAAAATAAAATTCAAGAGCTTTCATTAAAAAAAAAGACATCAATTAAATGTTCATTGGCATGACAGCAAATGCTTTCAACCTAAATAAACCATCCTTTTGTTTAAAAAAAGATTTAGACAGGAATTCTGTTTAACAGAAACCTACTTTTCACTGAGGACTCATTAAAGTGAATGACAGCAAAGCAATTTCACTCAATGTTCCTCTCATGGGTGTCTAAATGCTCATGAACGATTTAGTAAAACAGTTTAGGCAAACTAATATTCAAGTTTGGGCAACTGAAAATAAAACCCAAACTCAATTTTTGCCAGAAACAAGGAAACAGAGAAGCAGCTCAGTGGCGTGCCGAGTAAAGCCAGTACCACACAGTTCCAGCCACCCATCTTCAATCCTGACCCTAGGTGCTAAAGCTAAGAGGAATTTGCACATTCTCTACAGGTTTCCTCCAGATGCTTCAGTTATCTTCCACATCCCACAACATGCAGTTTGGGAGGTTAACTGGCTTCACAAATTGCTTTGAATGCTGATGCATGGTAAAATTTGAGAATGCATTACAAGGAAAACTAGTAAGGGAAATGGGATGAGCCAAAATAACCTTCAAAACATACGGGGACTGCAAATTAATTGAAGGTATTTGGGCAGCACAGCTCGTGAGCCGGAAGGACCTGTTACCATGCTCTATGTCTAAACTTAAAATTTAAAGTTTAATGGATTGAATAGCCTTTTTTGTTATCTTGAGAAAATATGGAAACAACAAAACAAATATATAACAGGTCATTGATAGAGTTACCCATTCCTCGTGAAAACCACCCCAAAGGGTAATGAGGCTTAAAAATGTTTTTTTAAACTGGACTACTTGGCAACCTATGATCCAATAATGTAGATCCTTTCGTCATCCCCCCCCCCCCCCCCACCCCATCAAGAGCCAAATTGTTGAAGTAACTATGTACAGATGTTCGTTCCACTCACATTGTACTGGAAACTTAAAATAACTATTCACTTACAATTTCTCCCCGACATCTTTCCAAATAATATTTTACATCTGCATGCAATATATTTGAACTGCAAGGATGTTCCGGTTGTATGGGGTTGGGGGAGGGGGGGGGGAGAGAAATTCAAGACAAGTGGTAAGATGGCATCAAATTGGATGAGGTGGAACAAAATGTTTAGAGGATTAGAAGCTTGTTTTTTTTTAAACTTTTCCCAAAGGATGGCTTCAATAAAGGAGAAATGAATGAGAATAATTTATCAAAAACATAATAAACTAACATTAACTCTTTCCACAAATATACAAAAATAGTGGAGCTGCTACAACAGCAGTGCTAATACTAGTGTGGACCCAGGAGAGCAAGACACAGCACTGCTCCAAAGGGTTGAACTGCCCAGTCCCAATGCCTATGTTTTCAAACAGGCTTTAAAAGAGCCTGTTAAAAGAGCTGACAGATTTTTTTAAATCCTTCAACTGCTGGGTCTCTCCCCAAGATTGGAGTGCTTATACAGTGAAACCTCGTTAGAACGCGATTTGTTAATCCGCGGAATCGCTTATAGCATTGATTTTAGGATGCCAGGCTAACAGTGGCTAACAGCCACAGACTCAAAAATGGACTCTTATAACTCAATTACAAGATGTGTATGTTAATATGTGCAGTTTAAAGGTCTTATTACAGGGTTTGAGTCACAGTATTCCATTTTCCTGCTTCCTGAATCATGACGTATATGCATCTGTTCTGCGACTCGGCTGTAATCTTGGACCCAAACTACCGCGTTCTAACGAGGTTTTACTGTACTTGGCAGCAGGCCAGGGGAGCAGCGGACCGTTGCAGGGCTCCAAAAACTGGGAGAATACCTGCCACAGAAGAGCCAAGGAGACAATCCTACAGGGAAGGTGACCTCTGCAGCAGACCAGAAAGGCGCTCAGCGATTGAAAGACCCAAAGAGATTGCGGGCAACTTGCAATCGGGGAATCCGCACGGGCTGCTGGAGACTTGCTCATGGGAACCAGTTATTGGAGCAGGGATTTGAAAGGTGCTGAGGCCAAGGACTCCCAAGGGGCCTCAGGTGCTGTAAGCTTCCTGATCAGGTCAGATCAGGAATTGGATTATAGCTCAGGCTTCTGGAACAATGATGCTTCTCTATCTCTCTTAATTGAAGGAGTGCCTATGGCAGACAGAAAGCAGTTTTGTGTAAAATTGCATGTCCAATACTACATAATAAAGGAATCTTGAATAAATCAGAGCAAGGTTGGCACAAGGTTGTGGAGTTAATAATGAGCAACATAATAATGGCAGTGCTTCAAGTAATATTTCTGAAAAATCACTATGCAGGCCACCAAAAAACAGCAGTAAAAATGACAGGACCCAAAGGTAAAAAAACTAAAATAATAATCATTTGAAAATACCACGGGACAAAAAGGCTGGCTAGTCCTATTTTCAGGTCTTCAAAGAAGTGGCTATACAGATCGTGTATACATTGTTTATGATCTTTCATAATTCCCATGATTATGGAAATGTCCCAACAGATTAGAGTACCACAAATGAGCAGAGGCTGCCTATTTGAGGAGGGAAACTAGTAACAGGAAACTACAACTATGAGAGCCTGACATCTGCCACTGCAAAAATTGTGCTAGAATCCACTGTGAAGAAAGCATTTGTGCTAGATTTGGAATATCATAACACAATCAAGCCAAGTCTGATAAGAGTTGGTGGAAGGAAAATAGTGCGCAATGAATTATTAGCTCTCCCTGCTTCCAGTGCCACCGTCCAGCTGTTTTCTGAAGTCTCCCCATACCTTCTTTTTCTTATGCTCCTGGACTTTGTGTTCCATAAAGAAAGAACATTTCTAACTCATTTGATTCCTCAACAAGATTTCATGTACATTCCTGAAAATTTGTGTTCAATAATTTATTCTGCCTGTGTTGAAATTCCAATTTATTATGTTGCCAATCTTGTATTTTGCAAGAGGAAAAAAATTGTACAATTGAAATTAGGTCTGTTTTCCTTGTAAAGGAGTAAGGTGAGTTATGCCCAGCTGTTGCTGTGGTTTCGCCTTGTTCAATCATGTCTGGTAGTTTTTTCTTAGAGATTAGAAACTCCGCTACAGATGTCAAAGATATTGATTACCAAAAGAGTTTAGGATGCCACAAACAATAATGCACAAGGTATTGCACTGGACCTATGGTTCTCAATTTTTTTGGGTCCAAAGCCCACTTGGCTTCCAGCCAAACAGGTCAGTGGCATTGACTGAGCAATATTTTCAATGCATAGGTAGCTTTGTAATAATCACATCTTTATCTAATTTAAAGTATTTTAGTTAACATTTTGAAAGAACAACATGGAAATGTGCTGCATCCCACCAGCAGGCCATGGCCCACTGGTTGAGAGCCGCTTCCCTGGACGCTACAAGATATGCTGCATTTCTCCAGCAATTGTGTGCGCTCTTTGAAAGGATGCAAAAAAAGTGTCTGTCGAGGATTGCGACTAGGTGAAGCAAATGGGCAAAAATTTAGGAGATCAGCATAATGTGGGGAAATATGACAATATACACTTTAGGAGTAAGTACAGAAAGGCAGAATGCTCTTTAAATGAATTTGGTATTAAAAATACAAATTAGGTATTATTGATCAAAAGCCTATTGCATTGAAAACTACCAGACATGATAGAACAAGGCGAAACCACAGCAACAGCTGGGCATAACTCACCTTACTCCTTTACAAGGAAAACAGACCTAATTTCAATTGTACAATTTTTTTCCTCTTGCAAAATACAAGATTGGCAACATAATAAATTGGAATTTCAACACAGGCAGAATAAATTATTGAACACAAATTTTCAGGAATGTACATGAAATCTTGTTGAGGAATCAAATGAGTTAGAAATGTTCTTTCTTTATGGAACACAAAGTCCAGGAGCATAAGAAAAAGAAGGTATGGGGAGACTTCAGAAAACAGCTGGACGGTGGCACTGGAAGCAGGGAGAGCTAATAATTAACTACTGCTTTGAAATTTAGCTTCTCTAACCTCACAAACAAGCTTTAACCTTTTTTCCTGTTCAAAAGATAATAGTTTAAAGATAATGCTGCTTTGATTAAAAAATTAAAGCATTTTCCCAAGTTATTTCTAAGTAGTGATCACAAAGAAAAAAAAGCTACTTAAAAATATCAAGTTAATTGTTCACTTGTACTAAAATGAAGTGAAAGAGTTGACACTTATTGTCATTAAGTAGCATTCAGTTCCCAATTAATAAAATAAGTTTCAAATTAGATCTGTAGAGTTTTAAGTATAAACCAATAAAAAATAATTCAGCTTTAATTGCGTCTGTATCTGAAATGCACAATTTTTAATTACCTTAAAAGTTACTGCATATTAAAAATGCAGGAAATTATCTTTCATTTATTTAATAGCACACCAATTATAGCTCAAGTTGAGGAAACATAGAAACATAGGAGCAGGAGTAGGTCATTCGACCCTTCGAGCCTGCTCCGCCATTCAACGAGATCATGGCTGATCTTAAAGTTCAGTACCCTGTCCCCGCCTTCTCTCCGTAACCTTTAATACCCTTATACTGAAGAAATAGATCTAATTCCCTCTTAAATAGATTTGACTTGACAAATGGGGAATGACCATCACTTCAAACAGAACTGATAAAAACAAATACTTGTTCAGAGCAAAATCTCACTCTGTCTCATACCATATTTCTGTTTCTACTCCATATCCCAAGAAAAATCTCCCCAACAGCAAATGCAAGGTGGTAAGAAAGTGATGCAAATTAATTTGCAGAACTCCAGTTTCATTCATTTTTTATTAGTTATGGACCCACAGGACAACCAACAGCTGCCTTCATATTGACATGGATTGTTTGTAATGGGAAGAAAACAGAAACCATTTCAGCAGGAGAACTGAGATGGGGCCAGTGCAGAGGTAAGCGGTTCTGCAGCTGGCTGCTGTGCTGCATTCGACATTGTTGACACAGAACGCAAGTCATGAGGAAGTGTTTAATTTATGTGAAGAAAACATTCCCTGCTCTGACAGAAAAATAGATTACACGAAAAACAATTCATGAATTAATTTTAAATTAATAACTCCCTTACTGATCACTTAAATTCTAAAATTTACAACACAGTACAAGCCAGGCATTGAAACATGTGCCATTCAATTAACCTACCAACACCATCCGTTTTGGAGGCTGGGAGGAAACCAGAGAAAACCCATGCAGGTCATGGGAAGAACGTACAAAGTCCTCACAGACATTACTGGATTTCCTCTTCTAAACTTCAAGAGATAAACTTTCCAAACATGTCAAACCTCATTGAAATGCAGGGTTTATTTTCCCCACTCTAAATCCACAAATTAAAAGATCTGATGTGGAAATACATTTTTCAGGTTATTGCAGTGTGCTTTTAATAAAAATAGAATTTTAAAAATTTAGGACAAGACTTAAATCACAGCTAGTGGTAATTTACAAATGATTAAAAAAAAAAGAAATGACCAATTTTGAGAAATGGATCCAAAACCATGGAAGTCATCTTGACTGAATGAAATAAAGACAAATCCCATGGGTTCACCCAGGATTCCTCAGAGTACACAACATTTCAGAAACACTTGTCCTTCCTGAACTCCCCAGTAAAATATCAACTTTCACTATCAAGAAAAATTCGGAAGAAAATTTGGTTGATGACCAAAATAAATGACATACCTATTTCTTTGTGGGTCGCAACCTTTATGAAAACAATTCTGCATCAAATTTTTGAATGTAACAGCACGTGACTGAAAAAAAAAATCAACCCAATAGATTCCCCACAATTTTCCTTGCAGGAGCTGTCGATTTTTTTTCCTCGTGTTCTTCCTCAGAATTTGCTCTACATTCCATTTCTCCTAAAAGCAGGTGGACATTGCACAGTCCCTGTCAGCACAATAACTCTGTGACCAGCAGGCATGCTGTGGAGCCAGAAAAAAATACTCGCTCATCCAAGCAACAATCTTTTTTAAAATATTGACTTTCCCACAAACATCACAGTAGGCTTGTTCAACTTGAGGCAATCTAATTTGTCAAAATTTTACAAGGTAGAGTTAAATTCCTCACAAGGGACCAAACTTTGCTTTGCAAGCAGCTATTGATGGTTGTACCAGATTCACTTTTGCTTCATGTTTAAATTTTCATTAATGTATCAAAATTCTCAAGCAACTGACAAATTCTCCAAAAAATAAAACAATTTTATAATTGTCCTTTTTTTTATAGACATTGTCTATAAATACATTGTTTTAAAAATTTATATTGTAGTTTCATAAAAGGGCAAGAATTACAATATTTGTTAAAGGATTACGCATAGAAATCTCGAATGTGATGCACAATTACGTAAAAAGTGACCGGCATATTCATGTCACAGTGTCACCATGACCCCCCCCACCCCACCCCCATTCCCCTGGATGCCAGATGCTGAGAGTATACTTTTAAGTTTGGCTAAATTATTTCATATCTGGAAAATAAAAGTTGAATAGTGGTATCATCACCCTGTTCTGGTTAACCTATGTTCCAGCTGACTGTTATTCAACACATTTCTTCCTAGCTCAAACTTATTCTTTCCTCCCTTGCCTACTCCTTTCCCATTTACATCTGTGACATCTCTTGTGCCCTCTGCCACTTGAAATTTCCAGATCTCAATGAGCACATCTTGACCATGTGCACCCAAACCATCTCCTAGGAGGATACCCTGGGAGACCTACAGCTTTTTTCTGAAAGAGGACAACTAGTCCCTCCATCAACCCCTCTCTCTTGGCTGAATCCATTCTTGTATGGATCAAGTTCTTCAACTCCACGCACTTTTTCCAAACCAAATCCGCATTGTCACAAGGTGTGTATGCCTCAATAGAAGGGAAGCCATTTCTTTTCCAGGTCCCTGCCCTTGTTTCTTATACCTATACATTGATAAATGTTTTTTGCTGCTTACTGCACTTTCATAACTTAATTTTGCATCTAATTTCCACCCTGCTTTCTTTCACATGGTCGAAATCTTTCCTTTGGACCACTCATTTCCGAAAATTATTACTATATCCATTACAGGCTGTCGGCAGGTTACGAATGAGTTCCGTTACCTGGGTCTGTCTTACCTTCCTCCAGTGGGTTCTGTACGAGGACGTCCACTCTGGCTACAAACTCCCACTGCTATTTCAACTATGCTTCCTCCAGTAAATGTTTCCTCTCTCCACAGATGTGACTCAGTCTGTTCAGAATTACTATCATTTTCTTTTATGTTATATTTCTAGCTACTCAATATTCCTCTATTTGCATTCCTCCCAACTGATCAAGTGTGAAGGCAAATGTTTAAAAAAGGACACAAGAGAGAGAGTGCAGGGAATTATAGACCAGTGAGTCTTACATCGGTGGTGGACAAACTAACGGAGAGTATTCTTAAGGACAGTATTTATCAGCATTGAGAGAATTCTCAGGGATCATCAGGATGGCTTTGTGAAGGAAAGGTCATGCCTCACAAGCCTAATTGAGCTGTTTGAGGAAGTAACAAAAAAATTGAGGAAGGTAGGGCAGTAGATATGGTGTACATGAATTTTAGTAAGGCATTTGTCAAGGTTCCCCATCGGAGACCTGTTCAGAAAGTCATGAGGGCATGGGATCCATGAGCCTTGGATAAAGTGTGGATAAAAAAATTGGCCTGCATGTAGAAAGCAGAGAGTAATAGTGGAAGGAAAGTATTCTCCCTGGAGATCAGTGACTTCACAGTTATCTGGTCTGGGGCCTCTGCTCTGTGATTTTTATTAATGACCTGGATATGAAGGTTGGAAGTGTTGTGAAGTGTTGAAGGCTGTTACAACAGGATATAGACAGGATGCAGAGCTAGGCAGAAAAGTGGCAGATGGCGTTCAACCCAATAAGTGTGAGAAGATGCATTTTGGCATGTCAAACTTGAAGGGAGAGTACATGGTTCATGGTAGAATACTTAACAATGTGGATGAACAGAGGGACGGACCTTAGGGTCCAAATCCATAGATTTCTTAAGGTCACCACACAGTTTGATAGGACAGTCAAGAAGGCATATGATATGTTGGACTTCATTATTCAAGGGATTGAGTTCAGAAGTCATGAAGTAATGTTGCAAATTTTCTGGTGAGACCACACTTCAAATATTGTGTTCAATTCTGATCACCTCATCACAGGAAAGATGTGGAAGTTATGGAAAAGTTGCAGAGGAGATTTGCCAGGATGTTGCCTGCATTGGAAAATATGTCTTACAGGGCAATGTTAGGGCTTTTCTCTTTGGAGAGGTGATTTAATAGAGGTCTACAAGATTCTGAGAGGCATAGATAAGGAGAACAATTAGCACCTATCTCCCAGGGCAGGAGTAGCAAACACCAGCGGACATGTGTACAAAGTGAACAACAAAAAGGTTTATGAGGTTGGGAGGGTTTCTTTTCTTTATAGGTATATATGGGTCATCACAACATTGTGGGCCAAAGGGCCTGTACATTCTACATTGAATTAGCATTTATTCACCCCTCCTATAGCACTAAAAACATGTTCCCTTAACAACCAGGGCTTTTCAATTCTCCCCTCCGTACAATATCCAACCACATTTTTGCCCTCACTTTTGTGGTATTGTTGAAAAATATCAATTACTTCTCTCTCCAAAGTAATCTCAATGATTTATCCTCTTTCAGATTTCAAGTATCTGCAATTTCTTTTCCTCTTTATTTTTATTGCTGAGCTCACATTTCATGATTGGAATCATGTTGTCCCCACCATTCTACAGAATAAAGTGGCCAAAAAAAACAAAGTCCTCTGAAAGTGAAGGTGAGAAGCCTGGTTTACTCCTCTAAATCATTTCTTGGATACAATATACTTTTAGCGATCATCTGCCCAGTCAACCAATAATCAACTCTTACTATACACGGATGGTTTCAAGCCAAAAAATATTCCATTGAACTTCCTTTCACATCTATCTGCAAAATAAAAAGTTACAAGAGTGACTGGTCTTTCCAGATGTTTTTGAGTGCAGGTTATTTGATGAATTAGACACAAAGTAGGTTATGGCAGCTCAAGGTGGCTGCAAGATAAGTTAGATACAAAGAAACCCCCTTAAATCTCAAAGAAATTCCTATCACAAGAAAATAAACATGAACGCAAATCAATGACTTTAAAAATAAAAGTGAAACGGTTGTGCCACTAAAAATCTAGACTACATTTGAAAAATAGTATGCTTCTGTTCTCAGCTGTTTCATTAATGAAGACATGAAACAGAGACAGAAACTTTTTCCCCAAGCAAAAAAATTGAGATTATCAATTCCCACCACTACATCCAGTATGGCAACCAAAACCTCTCCGCCTGACCTCGAGACCATGAGATATGTTGAAGGGTGGATGAGGGATGATGATGTTGGGTGTTGAGGGCTGGATTGATCTAAAGAAGAAAATACAGGAAGCAGAGTGCAATGGGGAAAAAAAACATTTACAGAATGAATGAATGTTAGACCAAGTGATGTCATCTCCCAAAATATTCAATCTGCTTGAGTATTATTTGATGACTTCAAATACTTCAATATTAATAATGTCAGAATAAACACATTGAAAATACAGTAGACTGAATGGATAAAGCTCAGCTACATTATACATACACAACCTGATCATTTGTAAATACAACCAAGATAATATTCGCTGTAGATAATTCTATCTGTAGATAATACACGATATGATCTCCAAAAAGGAAAACAAATTTCCCTATGAAATTACAAAGAAATGTGAAAACTGAAGTTAGGTAGAGCCATCAAATCAACTATGCATAAAATGGAAAACCCCAAGTGGATTGAAGTCAAAGTTGACAGATGTAGTGGATGAATGCTTCCTGACCCAGTACGTCAGGGAAGCCACTGGAGGAAATATGCATCTTGATCAGGTATGTTTAATGACTCGGAAAATGTACACGAACAGCAGTTGTAGTATCTCTAGGGTCAGTGAACACAGAATGAAAACATTTCACGACACTTGGGAGTCAGAAGTAGTTAAACAAAGGCAACAGTTGCATTCAAATCCAGAGGAATAAATCTAAAAAAGAGCAAAAAAAAATGCATTTTGGAAGATTGTTCAGTAAAATTCAGGTGGGACACTTTTGAGCTGCAATGTTGAGCAACAAGATAAAAATGAGAAAATCAACTAAATCTAATCGAGCAAAATGGTCCAATTTAAAAAAATCTTAGAAGTCCGCTAATTCGAAAAGGGGAAGTAAAGTAATGGATGATTTCACAACCAATGTACAAGCACGCTAAAGCAGAAGAGCAAAAATATCTGTAGGTCCTTCAGCTGTAACCTAATGTTTCCTTGAGAAACTTTGAACAATAAAAATGTTCAAAGCATCCAAAACCAAGAAAGAGTATGCACACACACACACATATACTTGACAACATCTTATCCTGGATATTCATCAAGTGAGCCACTGAGCTTCATGAAAGAAACAAATTATATTTTGTACTTGTAAAGTTCTTGGAATTTCTAGACTTGCTGAGTAAATCTAAACACATCACCAGATGTAAACAGTTAAGTATCAAGCGCAACCAAAATTTACTAAATCTGGCAGAAAAGGGACAAAATTGTAAAAAAAACACAAAAAGTGCGTTGCATCTATATTAAACTATCGGGTCATTTCCAGTTGGTGGTGAGAGCCAGTCATCTTTCATCAGAAGCTGGCAGTAAATGGCAGATAAGCTCTTCTCATAGAACAGCTGTTTTGAGAGGTGCAATCCTTTAAGTACAAATACAGTGATCAAGGATTAGTGTGGAGCCTTTGGTCCTGGAGGCTGTGATTGAAGGCAAGTGCAAAGGCTTTGGCTCAAGTGATTTCCTCAGAGGGTAAGCAAACGTTCAGGCAAGAACAGGCAAGGTTTTTTTTTAATCCTTAATCTTCGGAAAGAAGTCAGGACGGCTGCCTGGGCAGTAATACACTCCTTCTGAGGCACATCGAAAATCAGGTAAATTTCTTGTGTCCCTGATGTCTACACTTGTGAGGAGGGTGCGCAGCTGCAGCTTATTGCTAACGATAAACAAATTCAAGTTGATATTGGACAAACTCAGGAAAACTTAACAGTCTCTGAAGACCATCAAAAGTGATGTGGCCAGTCCCAAGATGCAGACTACATGCATTTGGGTAGCCACAGGAGGTGAAGGGAATAGGCAGATAGTGCAAGTTCCTCAAACACAGGCCATTCCCCTCATTAATAGGTACACCATTTTGGATACTGCTGGGGAGCAAATCCGAAAGGACAGCAGCAAATCAGTAGCTTCACAGCCAGTTCTGAGGCTCAGCAAGAACAGCAACAATGATAGGAGACTCCATGATTGAGGCTGAGATGTGCATTTGCTTGGCTACAACCAAGATACCAGGAGTATTAGGGTCAAAGATGTCCTTGAGCAGGTACCGACGTTCCAAGAGATCAAGAGAGGAGAGTAGAGCTAGAGGTTATAATGACATAGGAAGGGAGATACTGTCTTGCAGAATGATTTTGAGGAGCTAGGTAGCAAAGCAGGACTTCCAGGGTTGTTTTCTTAGATTATTACCTATGCCATTTGCTGGTGAGGAAAGAAATCAGAATATAATGCAGTTCAATACAAGGAGCTGGTGCAGAGGAAAGACTTCTCTTGCCTTTCTTCCAAGGCAGATGGGACCTGTTCAAAAGAAACAGTTTAAATCCAGAGGAGAACCAATTCTCACAGGGTGGTGAGTTGATGCAACTCAGGAGGGTTTAAACTAGCGTGGAATGGGGTGGGACTGAAAACAGCAGGGCAGCAAATAGAGTGGAGGGGATAGTAGGTATTACAGCAATGAAGTCTGAAAGGCAACAACTGGAAGGGACAGGTAAATGTACAGAGAGACAGACTGAGTTATGTTCAAAGATAAGCAGCAAAATAGTGGGAGGGCAAATTCATTATTTAATAAGTGGTAGGGGAGTGAACTAAGAACAGCTGTTAGTGCCCACAAAAGGATGGGGATGGCAAAGTAATACAACTTTGGATGACAAGAGGGGTCATATATTTAGTCAAAATGAAAAAAAAAACACACAAATGGAAACAACTTTTGCAACAGTTACATGATCTTGTAGACCCATCAAATCTTCTCTCTTCCATTTTCAATGAGAACAACCTCAGATTCTTGAATCTATAGCAGACTCCCCAGGCCGCAGGTCCCCGCTTGCCGGATTTTGGAGCTTTCCGGATTTTAGATGTCCGGATAAAGGATCGTGTACCTGTAACCAGTTTTTTTTTTACAAATCCAACCCTGCAGTCAAAATCCCTCTTCTCTGAAACTGTGCGTTTTCTGCACCCTCTTGGGTTTATCGTTTTCTTCTCTAGAATGGAAATAAGACTTGAACACGGTAATGGCATTGTAGCCTAACAGTGTTTTACACATGCTCAAAATAACCTAACCTCAAGCACAATAATTCACACTGTACAACTCAAGAATGAAGTTGAAGGAAACAAAGATTTGATGATGAACATTGTACAAGACAAAAATAACAAGCAGGAGGTTGAACTGTAAAGCTCAAACAATAAAAGTCAAAAGGAGATGACAGTCAAATTATTTGCTCCTCTATTCTGTTCAGATCAAAGCACAATATATTCAGCTCCAGTCACAATGACATATTCGAGGACCACATGCTGTTCAGCAGTGGAACAATGCTGATCTCCAGAATTATTTAAGTTATGAAATGATAAAAAGAGATCAGAAAGATTTTTTTTTAAATCTTGGAGACAAGTATCTCAAAAATAAACTTAGGAAGTTCTTTCAGTTACAAGCCACGAAAAGCAAACTTAAGGTGTACAAGTTTTGAAAGCATAATGCAACTTTCAATGTTAAATGATGCGTCTTTTAAAATAGATTCATTTTATTCATTCATTTATTCATCGTCATTGGAAAATATCATTTATTATCCATACTTAATTACTCCTTTATTAAGGAGGTAGTTAATAATCAAGTACATTGGTTGCATTGGAGTCACGAAGGCCAGTAAAGGATGGAAAATGTCTTTCCCTGAAGGTTACCAGTGAACCTAGGTTTTGATGACAATTCCCAAGTTTCAAGGCACTAAGGTAAGTTTAGACATCCTTCTGTCTCGGAAGACAATGGTAGCGTGGTTTTAGAGCACCATCTGGAATGGCTCACAAGGTCCACTCTTGTGTGACAGCCTCTGCCACACTTACTGCAGATGAAGTCAGAACAATGGGCTGTGGTCTTCTCTATCTTCCAGCTGACGTCCGCTTTTCCTCACCACTCTTCACGCCCTTTCTGACAGCATTTCTTCAGTAGCCATGGTCAGTTGAGCACATAAACAAGTATTCATTCTAATTTATCTTTTGCGATGCAAGTTTCACAGCTGACAGGGCAAATTCAAAATTATGTCCCTTATTCAAGTCAGAAAAATACCTAGATTGAACAATCCAAATAAAACTACTGTTTTTTAGAAAACAGACTCAAGGCAAGAAATTTAATAATAGTCATTTAAGAAACATGTGCAAAGAAGTATTTGATTATTGAGGAAAATATGTGTCATCCACAATTTTCAAAAAGAATAGTTTGAATTTCCACCACATCCCATATCATGCTCATTGACAATATTTGCCAAGACTTGGCCAACAGATAAAAATGTTTCATCCATTTTGAATGATGAATGGTAATATTGGGATGTTAATGGCAGGAAGGCGGGATGAACTACATAAATTCATGAGGGGCATGGATAAAGTAAATTCAGTCTTTTCCCCAGAATAGATAATATTAGAACCAGAGGTAGGGATTTAAGATGAGGGGGAGATTTAGGAGGGACAGAGGGGCCACTTTTTCAATTGGAATGTAGCCTATATCTGGAATGAGCTGCCAGATGAAAATGAAAAAGTAGACACAATTACAACATTCAAGAGATTTGGAGAGATTGATCAGCAAGAAGGGCTTGGAAGGATATGGACCAAAGGCAGGCAAATGGACGATGCCAGAATGCCTACATGGTTGGCATGGAAAATGGAGACAAAAGCCTACTGCCTGCTGGGTGATTGACTCAAAGTAAAGGTGGGGAGTGGAAACAGGGAAGAATGCATTTAGAGTCCACAGTCATTTCAATTAATTTATATGTCCAAGATCTGTTTTTTTTTTAAATGCCAGCTATAGGGATTATGAACAGTAATGAGTTGTAAAATACAAAGTTTTAGATAGTTTGGGAAATTGGGTTGCTTGGAGTCAAATGCCAATGAAGTTGGAACTGTACCATATAATGGTTAAAGCAAGTAGAAAAAGTGAATGATTCACAAGCTTCTTAATCACAACACCCAAGGTAAATCTAAGCAGCAAGTTAATCATATTATAAATAGGAAGGTCATAGAACAAATTCTAGGAGATCATGATGAGTCTCCAATAAGTCAGTCATTGCAATAGCTGGACAAAATATCCAGTTTCCAAAACACAAGAAAATTCAACCACACAGATATATGAGCTCTAATACCACAGTGCCAGAACTATGGAAAACTTTTTCTACCAAAAGCTCGAGGGAGAATCTTGAATAATAAATTACACCCAATTTAGACACCTCAAGCAATGAATGAGGTTAAGCATAAAATAGGAAAGTGTGCAAAGTGTCAAGATGATATTACTTCCTACCAGGAAGATAACTAGTGTGTGAATGACTCCCTGGGGAAATATGAGAAGACAACTGGCATTGATAATTACAGAATTCAAATGATGTAGTAAAATATAGCAAAGAAAATAATTTCTGGCTGTTCCCAATAGTAATCACGATTTTTTAAATAAAACAAAAATCAGACTGAAGTCTTTTCAGAAGCCTCATTGGTATTAACCATCAACACTATATAAACCAATATGTAACTCAAATAAACCAATGACTCCAGTCCTTCCCAAACCTAGTTCATTTTATGAACAGTAAAATGAAAAGAGCTATTGATAAGAGTTTAAAATAAACTATAATTTGGAATACACTACTCAAAGATAATCTTAAACATCCCCATAAAATGTTAAAAATGCATAGCAACCAAAACATTATAGCACAGTACAGGGCCTTTGCCCCAGTGTTGTGCTGACCTAGATATATTGTTATGGGCCCAGAGAACCCCAAAACCCAGCAGCAATAGAAATTCACCAAGACAAATGGTTACTTCAACAAAAGTTGCTTTTAATTATTTTTAAACACGGAAACAGGTTCAAATTCTAATTTATTAATATTAACTTACTTAACCCCCTTCTAATTCAAAGCGTACATGTACGTAATGTGTATACAAGATCAGAAAAGTTCTTTGATTCACAGTCCAATCTCACTTCTCACTCCTCCAAGTTCACTGGTTGCAGGCAATTCTTATACCGTGCACAGAATTTAACATTTATGAATTTCACCAGGCTTTGGTGCTTGAAAGGTAAATGGTTACCGCTCAGGAAGGTTCTTGTTGGTTTTTCAGAGATTTGTTGCTCATTGGACACCCACAACTGATTCTTTCTGATCAGCCATTTCAGTGTCTTACCAAAGAAACTTGACCCATCAAGGTTTTCCAGATGGTAACCTCTTTCTTTCAGGTCACCACAGAGTTTCTTTTTGTTCCGCCTATTTCAAGTGAAACAGTATGCTGCCAGCCATCTCCTCTTGTATGGACCACAAGGCCTTAGGTCAGGCTGAACTAAGCACTCACAACCCATCTTCAAAATGGGGTTTTCCACAAGCTTGCCAGCTTGTCCTGTTCCAGTCCCAGCTGCTGCTGCTGAATTGTAGATCTGTAGAACTGAATTTTCTCTCTCTATCTCTCACACACAGAGAAAACCACATGACCCTCTTACAACTGCCAACTGCACTCAGACAGACTGCAGCTCCAGACCTAATCTTTTGAGTTCGCTCATCTGTTGCCTTCCAAAACAGTAATCCATTAATCCACAGCATGTCCAATTAACATCTACTGTGAGTCCTTATAGGCATTCTTCAAAGTTTATGCAAAGGCACTCAGAGCCTGAACTTTCTGGCTTGAGCAGAGCTCCAGAATTTAAACAAAATCTGTTTTGAAGTTTTTAATATGTGACCTACACTAAAAAACCTGCCACAATTTATCTCCTATAAAACATATATATAAAATCTATAATCTGGAATCTGTCACAGTATACCTACCCAAAAAAAACCTTAAAACCTCCCTACCTCGTAACCCCCTATTTTTCTTTCATCCATGTGCCTAAGAGCTCTTAAATATCCCTACTGCTCCAACCTCCACCATCACCCCTGGCAATGCATTCAGACACCCACAACTGTGTGTAAAAAAAAAACACTTATAGGAACATAGGAAGAAGGAACAGGAGTAGGCCAAAAATGGCCCATCGAGCCTGCTCCGCCATTCAATACGATCATGGCTGATCGAATTTATGACCTAACTCCACCTACCTGCCTTCTCCCCATATCCCCTAATTCCTCTATCATGTAAACATTTATCTAACCAAATTTTAAATATGTTTAATGAGGCAGCCTCAACCACTTCCCTGGTTAGAGAATTCCAAACATTCACTACTCTCTGGGAAAAACTATTTTTCCTCATCTCTGTCCTAAATCTACTCCCCCGAATCTTGAGACTGTGTCCTCTCGTTTTAGTTTCCCCTGCCAGCTCAAAAAACCTTCCTACATCTATCCTATCCATACCCTTCATAATCCTATATATTTCTATAAGATCTCCTCTCATTCTTCTGAACTCGAGTGAATACAATCCTAGACGATTTAATCTTTCATCATAAGTCAACCCCTTCATCCCAGGGATCAACCTAGTAAGCCTCCTCTGGACCGTCTCCAAAGCCAGTTTGTCCTTCCTCAAATATGGAGACCAGAACTGGACACAGTACTCCAGGTGCGGTCTCACCAGTACTTTATACAATTGCAACATTACCTCCCTACTCCTGAATTCAATTCCTCTAGCGATGAAAGTCAACATTCCATTTGCCTTCTTAATAACCTGCTACACCTGCAACCTAACTTTTTGCGATTCATGCACAAGCACTCCCAAGTCCCTCTGCACAACAGCATGCTGTAGTTTTTCACCCTTTAAATAATATTCAGCTCTTTTATTTTTCTTGCCAAAGTGGATAACCTCACACTTACTAACATTGTACTCCATCTGCCAGACCTTTGCCCACCCATTCAGCTTAACTATATCCCTCTGCAGACTCTCCACATCCTCATTACAATTTGCTCTTCCACTCAATTTGGTATCATCCGCAAACTTGGCTACACCACATTTTGTCCCCTCCTCCAAGTCATCAATGTAAATGATGAACACTTGTGGGCCCAACACTGACCCCTGCGGCACCCCACTTACCACTCTCTGCCAACCTGAAAAACTCCCATTTATCCCGACTCTCTGCCTCCTGTCAGACAACCAATTTTCAATCCAGGCCAATAGACTTCCCCGGACTCCACTTTCCTGTAACTTACTGAGAAGTCTCTTCTGCGGCACCTTATCAAACGCTTTCTGGAAATCCAAATATACAACATCAACCTGTTCCCCTCTATCCACCGCATCCATTATATCCTCAAAGAATCCTAACAAGTTTGTCAAACAAGATCTTCCCTTTCTAAAACCATGCTGTGTCTGCCTGATTAAACCCTTACGTCCCAAAAGTTTCACTATTTCATTTTTAATGACTGCTTCAAGCATTTTTATAACTACAGACGTCAAGCTAATTGGCCGATAACTTCTAGTCTTCTGCCTACATCCCTTCTTAAAAAATGGTTTGCTGTCTTCCAGTCTGCCGGGACCTGCCCAGAATCCAAGGAATTTTGGTCTATGATCACCAATGCATCAACTATAACTTCTGCCATTTCCTTCAGAACCCTTGGATGCACATCATCAGGACTAGGTGATTTGTCTGGCTTTAGTCCCATTAGTTTCTCCATCATTACTTCCTTTGTAACAACTATTTTATCAAGGCCCTCCCCAACATTCGCATCCTTAACTCCGCTTACACCGTGTAGACTGACACAAAATATTTGTTTAATGCCTCGGCCATTTCCTCATTTTTTGCTACCAGTTTTCCTTTCTCATCCTCCAAGGGGCCGATGTTAACTCTGGCCACCCTCTTCCGTTTTAATATTTATAAAATTTTTTCACTTTCTGTTTTTATATTTTGTGCCAATTTACTTTCATAATCCTTTTTCCCATTTCTTATTACCCACTTTATAACCCCTTGTTGTCTCTTAAAGTTTTCCCAATCTTCCAGTTTCCCACTGCTCTTTGCAGCTTTGTACACCTGCGTCTTCAATTTTATACTCTCCTCTCTTTTTCTTCTCTTTGGCTTGGCTTCGCGGACGAAGATTTATGGAGGGGGTAAAAAGTCCACGTCAGCTGCAGGCTCGTTTGTGGCTGACAAGTCCGATGCGGAACAGGCAGACACGATTGCAGCGGTTGCAAGGGAAAATTGGTTGGTTGGGGTTGGGTGTTGGGTTTTTCCTCCTTTGCCTTTTGTCAGTGAGGTGGGCTCTGCGGTCATCTTCAAAGGAGGTTGCTGCCCGCCAAACTGTGAGGCGCCAATATGCACGGTTTGAGGCGTTATCAGCCCACTGGCGGTGGTCAATGTGGCAGGCACCAAGAGATTTCTTTAGGCAGTCCTTGTACCTTTTCTTTGGTGCACCTCTGTCACGGTGGCCAGTGGAGAGCTCGCCATATAACAGGATCTTGGGAAGGCGATGGTCCTCCATTCTGGAGACGTGACCCATCCAGCGCAGCTGGATCTTCAGCAGCGTGGACTCGATGCTGTCGACCTCTGCCATCTCGAGTACTTCAACGTTAGGGGTGTAAGCGCTCCAATGGATGTTGAGGATGGAGCGGAGACAACGCTGGTGGAAGCGTTCTAGGAGCCGTAGGTGGTGCCGGTAGATGACCCATGATTCGGAGCCAAACAGGAGTGTGGGTATGACGTGAGCAGGAAAGGGCTTTGGCAAATACTAGAGCGCATCGGTTGTCCCCCAAAGTTCCTCAACATGATTATCCAACTGCACGAAAACCAACAAGGTCGGGTCAGATACAGCAATGAGCTCTCTGAACCCTTCTCCATTAACAATGGCATGAAGCAAGGCTGTGTTCTCGCACCAACCCTCTTTTCAATCTTCTTCAGCATGATGCTGAACCAAGCCATGAAAGACCCCAACAATGAAGACGCTGTTTACATCCGGTACCGCACAGATGGCAGTCTCTTCAATCTGAGGCGCCTGCAAGCTCACACCAAGACACAAGAGAAACTTGTCCGTGAACTACTCTTTGCAGATGATGCCGCTTTAGTTGCCCATTCAGAGCCAGCTCTTCAGCGCTTGACGTCCTGCTTTGCGGAAACTGCCAAAATGTTTGGCCTGGAAGTCAGCCTGAAGAAAACTGAGGTCCTCCATCAGCCAGCTCCCCACCATGACTACCAGCCCCCCCACATCTCCATCGGGCACACAAAACTCAAAACGGTCAACCAGTTTACCTATCTCGGCTGCACCATTTCATCAGATGCAAGGATCGACAATGAGATAGACAACAGACTCGCCAAGGCAAATAGCGCCTTTGGAAGACTACACAAAAGAGTCTGGAAAAACAACCAACTGAAAAACCTCACTCTCCTCTATTTCCTTTGTTAACCACGGTTGATTTTTCCCTGTCTTGCTGCCCTTTTTCCTGGCCAGAATATATTTTTGTTGAGCATTACAAAATATTTCTTTGAAAATCTTCCACTGTTCCTCAACTGTTTCATCAATTAGCCTGTGCTCCCAGTCCACTCTGCCCAATTCCTCCCTCATCCTATGGTAGTCACCCCTGTTTAAGCATAATATATTAATTTTAGATCTAACTATTTCCCTTTCCATCTGAATGAGAAATTCAATCATACTATGATCGCTATTTCCCAGATGGTCTCTGACTATTACATCATTTACTCTACCTATCTCATTGCACAACACTAGATCCAGGAGAGCGCACAACACTAGAGCCAGGAGAGCATTTTCTCTTGTTGGTTCCTTAACATGCTGCTCAAGAAAGTTATCGCAGATGCATCCTATGAAGTCCTCTTCCAGACTCCCATGACTAACTTGATTTTCCCAAACTATGTGGAAGTTAAAGTCCCCCATAACTACTGCCGTATCATTATTACATGCCTCACTTATCTCTCTATTTATTTCCTGTGCCACTAAACTATTGTTATTTGGTGGGTGATAGATAACACCCAACAATAATTTTTTCCCTTTGTTATTCTTTATCTCTACCCAAATGGACTCAACATTATGCTCTTTAGATTTTATATCATCCCTCACTGCTGCCTGGAGCTCATCTTTGATTAAGAATGCAACTCCACCTCCCTTACCATCCTGTCTATCTCTTTGCACCACCTGAAACCCTTGAAAGTTTAATTCCCATTTAGGGTCACCTTGTAGCCATGTTTCCGTGATGGCTACCAAATCATAGGCATGGGTACCGATTTGCGCCTCAAGTTCACTAACCTTATTTCTAATACTGTGGGCATTCAGATAAAGTGCCCTAATGCTCTTTGTCCTTTGAATATCTAGTGACTTCTGTAACCTTTTCTTTTGATTTTTCTGCCCACTATTTTTCTTTGTAATTTTCTAACACTGACCCGAAAACTCACTGCACCATCTGATTTTTTACTTTCTCCTCCCAACATTACTTTTCCTATTTTACTTTTCCTGGACATTACTTTATCTTCCCTACCCTTTTCCCATACCCCTACCAAATTAGTTTGAACCTTGCCCCACTGCTGTACCAAACATACTTGCCAAAATGTTGACACCTTTTGGATTTAGGTGCAACCCTTCCCTCTTGTAAAGATCATGCCTTCCCCAAGAGATCCCAATGATCCAAGAAGCCAAATCCTTGCCTTGTACACCAGCACCTCAGCCACACGTTCATTTTCCTTATCCTTACATTTTTTTCATCACTTGCATTTGGAACAGGTAGTAATCCCGAGATCACCACCCTAGCGTTCCTGTCTTTCAGCTTTCGTCCCAGCTCTCTGCAATCCCTTTTCATTACCTCCTCCCTTTTCTTGTCAATGTCGTTTGTACCCACATGTACCAAGACGTCAGGCTGCTCTCCCTCTCCTCTCAGAATATTTTGGACCCAATTTGTGATATCTCATACCCTTGCACCAGGGAGACAGCACACCATGCGGGTATACTTATCTGGCTCACAGAGCCTCCTGTCTGTACCCCTGACAATGGAGTCCCCAATAACTACTGCATTTCTCCTTTTCCTTTTCTTTTGCACCACTCTGCCAGGCTCATTGCCATTGACCTGGTGCCCGTGGTCATCTTCTGTCCAGTTATCTCCCTCAACAGAATCCAACACAACATAACTGTTGCTGAGTGGGATAGTCACTGGTGTGCTCTCCATTTTTCTCGCTTTTTTCTTTCCCCCCCTGACGGTTTCCCACTTACCTGACACGGGTTCTGGAGTATTTATCGCCCTGAAAGTTGAGTCGATTAACTCCTCACTCTCCCTTACAAGCCGCAGGTCATCAATCTGCAACTCCATATCCCTAATTCGCTCCCTTAGTAACTGCATCTCGGTATACCTGGTGCAGATGTGGCCATTTGGGAGGGTGGAGGTCACCCATTGTTCCCACATCTGACACCCAGTACAGATGTCTTCCCCAAATTTCCTCCCTTCAATTTGTGCAGATGTCCTCTGGTTTTTGCCACTCCGATCCTACGAAAAAGGTGCTGGCTGTCTACCTCATGTGTGCCTTTTAATCTTGTAGACCTCTATTAACTCACCTCTCATCTTTATTTGGTCCAACCTTCCCTCTTAAGACACATTTTCCAATCCAGGCAATATCCTGGTAAATCTCCTCTGCACACTCTCCATAGCTTCCACATCCTGACTGTAATGACGTAACTAGAACTGGTTTCTTAGAATGCAATGCTGCTGGTTTTGAAAACATTAAAACTACATGTGCTCAAAACCTGAAATTTGAAAAATTCTGAAAAACACTGGAACATCTGTGGGGAGAGAAAGGTTTTAGATTCAAAATGTGTCATTTAAAGTAAATAAAAAGAAAGTGTTCGCTTTTAGTAACAGGGAAGGGTAAATAAAGCAAAGTGAATGTAAAAGTTGGTATAAGATTGTTTTTCATCTTTTTCCTGCATTGCGAATAACCAAGAGGAACTATGGGACTAACTTCTCTTCAACAGTTTCCATGTCTAGTCCCACCAATTCATCTTCACCATGACCATACAAGAATCTCATTGAGCTTGAAAAGGTGCAGAGGAGATTCAAGAGAATGGTATCAGGAGTTAATTGAATTAAAAACACAATGCTGGAGAAAAATCAGCAGGTCAAACAGTGTTCTTTATACACCAAAGATAAAGATACATAACAAACATTTTGGGCTTGAACAATTCACCAAGGTATGAGTAAAATGTAGACAGGCACCCAAACAAAACGGTGGGGTGTGAGGAGCAGGTGGAGGAACAGGCAGGAGGTAACAGTTGGATGTGGGAGGGAGGGCACAGCAGCAAATAGGGGGTTGGCTCTGTGAATGGAGCGGCAAGGAGTAAAGAGCTGAAAGAAAAAAGACAGAAGGATGGGGAAGAGAGGAAGAATAGGAAGTGGGTTAACAGAAACCAGAGCAATCAATGTTAATGCCATCTGGTTGGAGAGTGCCCAGACTCTCTATTAGGTGTTAGTCCTCCAATTTATGGGTAGCCTTGGTTTGACAGTAAAATAAGGCCATGTCAGCGCAGGAGCAAGGCGCAAAATTGAAATGGTCGCCAACTAGGAGATCCCAATCATAGATGTGGACAGAGAAAAGGTGTTCAGCAAAGCAGTCTCCCAGTCTGTGTTCATTATCTCTGATGAAGCGAAGGCAGAAACAGGAACACTGGATGCAGTAGAGTACCATGGAGAGTATTCTAGCTGGTTGGCTCACTGTCTGGTAGGGAGGTGCCAACGCTCAGGACAAGGAAAAACTCCAGATGCTTGTTAACTGTGACACCATGGGCACAAGCCTTCACTCCATTAAGGACATCTACAATAGACAGCATCTTAAGAAAGCAGCGTCTATCCTCAAGGGCCCACTCCACCCGGGCCATGCCCTCTTCATTCTGCCACCATCAGGAAACAGCTACAGGGCCTTAAAGTATTTAGGTGCACAAGGACAGATTCTCCACTGCCATTAGATTCCTGAATGAATAATGAACCTTACTTTGAATTTTTTTGCACTATTTTTATTTAATTTGCAAGGTGCTTGATATAAATCTTTGCACTGTGACGCTGCCACAAAACACAACGACATGTTCATGACAATAAATTCTGATTCTGAATAGTTAACTCCCGCAGATTTTATTCTACATATAGGGTGCTGGGTACGTGGAACAAACTGTCAGAGGAAACTAAACAGACAGATAAATTATGTTTAAAATATATTCAGAAAGGTACTTCAACAGGGAAGGTTTAGGGGGATCTGGAGCAAATGTAGGCAAATAGCACCAGGTCAGGCAGGAAACATGGACAGCATTGATGTTTCCGTGCAGCCCTCTGACTTTAATCCAGTGGGAGCTTTTACAAGAACAAATCAGCAAATGAATGCAAGTGAATATATATTTGATGCATTTCAGTTGGTGGAATCAATACTCACTCTTTATACGTGTATCTCAGCATCATCATGTGTGGTAATAGATTGAAATATTTATTTCTACAATTGTTGCTGCCAAAAAACCAAACAATACCCTGAAATTCATACACGTTCATTTCTGTACATGTTGGACAGAAACAACACCTGCAGAATAGCTGCTTAAAAGAGATTATTCATCTTGTTCTTTGCAGGATTTTGTTTTTCCTTTGTAAGTGGGTCACTTTTTTTTTTAAGCGCTTCGGGTCCAGGGTATTGCCACTTTCTAGATGTATTTCTTACTCTTCCTGAACTTTGTTTTCTTTCTGGTGAGTTTTTCTTTCCTTTTCAGATCCAGTGTCTTTTCTTGCTGCCCCCTCAGTTAATGACCATCTTCACCGCTGCCATCCCTGTCAATGGCTGTACGGGCTCAACATCTTTTTCTTCATCCGTTATTATTTGAGTTGTTTCTTTTCCCTCTTCCAACTCTTTGAACATACCTTGGGTCAGTTCCTCCTGTATTATCCTCACTCGTGCCTCTCACTGGATCTTTCTTACAATGGGAGGGCTCCCCGTTCCCGTGCCGATTCTGCTGTTGTCTTTCGTCCCTGAGCAGGTCCAAGATTGACCTCCCCATCTCATCCACTATCATCGCTTTCACCTTTCTCTAACATGCCAGTGGTCAAGTGGAAATCCTTAAAAAAGACGCGAGAATCATGAGAACGACAAGGAAATATAGAAGAAATGATAAAGGCCCGAAAAAAAAAAAGCAGGAGCCTATCTGAATCAAGCAATGATGAAGCATTGTTGGAGAGAGACATTGGGTCCAGAAGACTCCATGGATGAGAAGAGACTGGAGATTTTATAAGCAACTCCAGCCAGAAAGAATCAGAAGAAAAAGAAATCAGAAAACTGAAAAGAAGCAAGTGAGGAAGAAAAAAGACAAACAAACTGTTGAATTAGAAAGGAAGAAGGAAATGGAAAAAGAGGGGAAAGGTCCTACAAACCAAGAACTATTGGTTGCTATATTACAAATAAAAAAACACTATTGAGGGCTAAATGAAATTTTTTAAATGGATAATTTAACTATAAGAGATCAATGATGGAAGACAGGATGGAAAAAGTGGAGGAGAATATGGAAAGAAAATGATTGGGAAATGTGGATGAAAGAAAAGAATTTGGGATAAAATTGTAGAAGAAACACTGGTGAGGGTGAAGGAGGGCTTAGAGGGGGGAGACCTGACAGATTTCTTCAAAAAATGGATTACATAGAAATATAGAAACATAGAAGATAGGAGCAGGAGTAGGTCAGTCGAATCTTAGAGCCTGCTCCGCCATTCAACAAGATCATGGCTGATCTTAAAGTTCAGTACCCCGTCCCCGCATTCTCTCCATAACCTTTAATACCCTTATACTGAAGAAATAGATCTAATTCCCTCTTAAATAGATTTAATGAACCTGCCTCTACTGCCCTCTGTGGCAATGAATTCCACAGATTCACCACCCTCTGGGTCAAGAAATTCCTCCTCATCTCGGTCCTAAATGGTTTGCCTATTATCCTCAAACCATGCCCCCGGGTTCTGGATTTTCCCATCATTGGAAACGTCCCATCTGCATCCATTCTGTCCAGTCCTGACAGAATTTTATAGGTCTCTATGAGATCCCCTCTCAATCTTCTAAACTCCAGCGAGTACAATCCCAATTTGCGCAATCTTTCCTCATGAGTCATTCCTGCCATTCCAGGTATCAGCCTGGTGAATCGCCTCTGCACTCCCTCCATTGCAAGAAATCCTTCCTTAGATAAGGTGACCAAAACTGCACACAATACTCCAGGTGGGGTCTCACCAAGGCCCTGTACAGCTGCAGTAAGGTATCCTTGTTCCTAGACTCAAACCCTCTTGATATGAAGGCCAACATACCATTTGCCTTTTTAACCGCCTGCTGTACCTGCATGCTTGCCTTCAGAGACTGGTGTACAAGTACCCCTAGGTCTCTCTGCACTTCCCCATCTCTTAATCTATTGCCATTCAAATAGTAATCTGCCCTCCGGTTTGTATTACCAAAGTGGATAACCTCACATTTATCCACATTGTAGTGCATTTGCCATGTATCTGCCCAGTCCCTCAATTTATCCAAATCACACTGGAGCTTCCTGACCCCCTCTTCTGTGCACACAACCCCTCCTAGCTTAGTGTCATCTGCAAATTTGGACATATTACATCCAATCCCCTCATCCAGATCATTAATGTAAATTGTGAACAGCTGGGGTCCCAGTACAGATCCCTGTGGCACCCCACTGGTCACCGCCTGCCACTCAGAAAACGAGCCATTTATCCCAACTCTCTGTCTTCTACCTGCCAGTCAGTTCTCAATCCACATCAATACTTTGCCCCCAATCCCATGAGCCTTGATTTTGGAAGCCAGTCATTTATGCGGGACCTTATTGAAGGCCTTTTGGAAGTCCAGGTACACCACATCCACTGGCTCTCCCCCATCTATTTTACCTGTCACCATCTCAAAGAATTCCAATAGATTTGTCAAGTACGATTTACCTTTTGTAAATCCATGTTGACTCCGTCCAATCCCTTCTCTGCTAGTCATATGCTCCGCTATTACATCCTTAATTTTGCCCACTACTGATGTAAGGCTCCCCAGCCTATAATTCCCTGCTTTTTCTCTACCCCCTTTTTAAATAGTGGGGTAACATTAGCTACCCTCCAATCCATGGGTACTGATCCTGAGTCTATCGAGTTCTGGAAAATAATTCTTAAAGCATCTGCTATCTGAATGGCCACTTCCTTAAGTACCCTAGGATGTAGATTATCAGGCCCTTGGGATTTATCTGCCTTCAATCCCATCAATTTCCCCAAGACCTTGTCCTTAGAGATACTGATTTCTTTCAGTTCCTCCCTTGCATTAGTCTCTATGTTTCCCAACATCCTTGGGAGGTTATTTGTATCCTCTCTTGTAAAAACAGAACTAAAGTAAGAATTTAATTGGTCTGCCATTTCCTTATTCCCCATTATATATTCCCCGGATTCCGACTGCAAGGGACCTACTCTGGATTTCACCAATCTTTTCCTCTTGACATATTTATAAAAGCTTTTGCAGTCAGTTTTTATATTTGCCGCAAGCTTACTTTCGTAATTTATTTTCACTCTCTTGATTAATCCCTTTGTCCTCCTTTGGTGCATCTTGAACTGCTCCCAGTCTTCGGTTGTGGTACTTTTTTTGGCCAATTGATATGCTCTCTCTTTGGACCTAATGCTGTCTCTAATTTCCCTTGTTATCCACGGTTGAGTCACCTTTTTTGGTTTATTTTTATTCCAAACTGGTATAAACGATTTTTGCAATTTCTCCATTAGATCTGTGAATGCTTTCCATTGTCTATCCACAGTCAACTCCCCCATAAACACCACCCAATCAATCTTACTCAACTCCCGTCTCATACCATCATAATTCCCTTTATTTAAATTCAGGACCTTGGTCTCGGTTTTAATTTCATCACTCTCCATGTCGAGTGAGAATTCAATCATATTGTGATCGCTCCTACCCAAAGGGCCTCGTACAACAAGATTGTTGATTAGCCCCTTATCATTGCATAATACCCAATCTAAAATGGCCTGCTCCCGAGTTGGTTCCTCGACATATTGGTCTGGATAACCGTCCCGTAAACATTCAAGGAATTCCTCCTCCTCAGTATTTTTACCAATTTGACTAGTCCAATCTATATGCAAATTAAAGTCTCCCATGACGACAGCTGTTCCCTTATTGCACGCTTTTCTAATTTCACTTTTAATGCCTTCCCTCACCTCTACACTACTATTTGGAGGCCTATATACCACCCCCACTAACGTTTGCCGCCCCTTGCTATTCCTCAGTTCTACCCATATAGATTCCGCATCTTCCGAGTTGATATCCTTTCTGTCAATCGCGTCGGTCCCTTCTCTCACCATCAATACTACCCCACCCCCTTTTCTTTCTTGCCAATCCCTCCTAAATATCGTATACCCTGGGATGTTAAGTTCCCAGGCTTGCCCACTCTGCAGCCATGTTTCTGTCATCCCAATCAAATTATATTTGTTTATCTCAATTTCCACAGCTAATTCATCTACCTTGTTCCGAATGCTTCTTGCATTAAGATATAAAGCCTTCAGATTTGCTTTTTTCACCCTCCTTGCTCTTTCTGATTTTTTTTTTTTACTTTCACTGCCTAACCTAACTTTTCATGTTTTATCTTTTCTGTCCTTTGCCCTATCATACAGGTTCCCACCCCCCTGCCAAATTAGTTTAAACCGCACCCGACAGCTGTACCAAACCTAGCTGCCAATATATTGACCCCTTTTGGGTTTAGGTGTAACCCATCCTTCTTGTAGAGGTCATGTCTTCCCCAAAAGAGATCCCAATGATCCAAGAAATCAAAACCCTGTCCTTTACACCAGCCCCTCAGCCACACATTCATTTTTCTTAACCTTCCATTTTTGTCCTCAGTTGCACTTGGCACAGGTAGCAAACCAGAGATCACCACCCTGGCCGTCCTATTTCTTAGTTTCTGTCCTAGCTCTCTGTAATCCTTTTTCAGTACTTCCTCCTTCTTTTTATCTATGTCATTGGTACCCACATGTACCAAGACATCAGGCTGTTCGCCAGAGGTGTTGGGTGGGAATAAACTTGATAATTTTGAAATTGAGAGTGCCCCCCCACCCCCACCACAGTCTCCAATCTCCCACCTGGCTCCAGGTCAAAAACTCCACTCAGTCCTTGTTAAGCTTCTTCACTACCAAGACAGGGAGTGAATTTTACAGGCAACAATGGAAAGAATGAAGAAAAGGGGAGGTCCAGCGATAAGAAAGGGGGATAGAATATTTTTTCCCCAGACACAAGTGCGGCACTCGTCGGTCGCAGAAAGGAATTTGACCCAGTCAAAAAGATTTTAAAACAAAAAGGGGTTAGAATATGTCCTCCTCCATCCAGCCACCTTGAAATAACAAAGCTGGGGGGAGAAAATAAATTTTTCAAGGAAGCTAAGAAGGCAATGGCTTATGTTTAAAAAAAAAATACCATCACAGTAATCATGAATGAAGATAGATATAATGGACTAACATTGCTATATTGATATACAGTTATATTATTTCTATGGACTTCTATAGTTTTTTATCTTTAATATTGCTAGATGTATTGTTAAAATAGAAAATTATGATGGACTATGAGAATGTAAATATGTTACATTGTTACAAAATATATGATGGGGTTTTACATATATATTGCTAAAGGGAATAATTATAATAGATTGTGGGGTTGTAAGTTTGTATAATGTTACACTTACATGATAAAAGGTGGTGTTATATACATGTTATAGTGCTTTATGGTTTTATTAATTATGTCATATTATTATATTTATTAATAAAGTTGATTTGAAAGGGAATAAAGGGGGCTCAGACAAGAAGAAATGAGATAGATTAGAAGGTTGACAAGGCTGCCAGGCACATTTAATAAAAAAGGGGTAGATGGTACCTGTCATAGAGGTGTAGGTGCCAGAAGGGATGTATGAGGGGGTAGAAGAGAAGGGGGTGCGGGGAGGGGATATGCAAAATTTTTTATTATTTCAGGTTTGTTATTTTTAACCTTTTTAGTTAGTTTTGGGGAAAGAAATACTTTAGGGTTTTTTATGTTTCTTTTTGAAGTTTTGGTTTTGTTAATTCATTTAAGTTTTGTTTTATACTCGGAAATCTATACAGAAAACCAAGGTAAAGTAAAAGAGACGGAAGGTAAATATGAGAAGACAAAGGGGAGGGGGAACAAGAGAATGGAGAAACACTGGAGTAATGAGTAAACCAATTAAATTTTTAAGCTTTAATATTAATGGACTAATGGGTGGATCAAAAGAAAAAAAAGTCTTGGCACACCTTAAGAAGCTTCAAATTGATATATCAGATTTTGTTAAATCTTACAAGCCAAGGACACAAATTGATAGGTAGACCAAGTGGCAGTGCCTTCCTTTAATTCCAGAGCTGGAGAGTGGGAATTTTGACAGGAAAGAATGTTCCAGTGTCAGTCTTGGGAGTGGTTGTTGACCCAACAGGGAGATTAGTAATGATACATTGACAAAAATATTCAGAATCCTGGACACTCATGAATGTATAGGCCCAAAATTTTGACAATGAAAAACTTATACTAGAAATATTTTTGAAAGTAGCTGATGGGAATGAAAATACACTAATTGGAGAGGGTTTCAATTTTTGTCTGGATCCAGTCATGGATAAATCAGCCAGGAAAGTGTCAAGAGCCAAGGCAGTAAAGTCCACATTGGCCTTCATGAAAGACCTGAACCTTATAGATACTTGTAGAAGGCTAAACACAAGAGAAAGAGATTATTCCTTTTACTCAACATAACCCGACTCCTACACTAGAATTGATATTTTTCTTAGCATCAGCCCAATTGGAAAGTCCGATAGTGGAGTCCGAGTACAAGGCTCGGATGTTGTCGGATCATTCACTTCTAACCTTAACCATTATAATGCCAGATAAGCAAGCTACAGAATACAGGTGGCAACTAAATTCACTGCTGTTGGGAAACCCAAATTTTGTAGCTTTATTAGAACTCAAGTCTATGTTCTATGTTCTATGAGACAAACTGCCCCTCTACTAATAATTTTTTTTTAATTTAGAATATTTTGTAGGCTTATTTAAGGGGGCCAGATAATTGGATATTTTACAGGGTTAAAAAAACTACATAAAAGAAATTAATAATTTGGAACAGGACATAGCTCAATTGGAAAAATATCAAAAAAATCAAAGTCTGTTGAAAAATACAGGGATTTAATAAATAAAAAGCTCAACTACAATACATTACAAACATACAAAATGGAAAAGTTAATTTTAAAATCAAAGCAACGATATTATGAGCCGGGGGAAAAGGCCTATAACGTCTTATCCTGGCAGGTGAGGTCAGAAGGAGTCTAGAGGACAATTAATGTGATTCATACGGGAGAAGGAAAGATTTTGCATGAACCAAAAGAAATAAATGATACATTCAGTAAGTTCCATGAAGAACTCTGTAAATCAGAATCAAAGGGAGATCCTGATAAAATAGACGACTTCTTGCATACATTGGAACTGCCAAATTTGGATCAGAAGGAGAAAGAGGGACTGAATACCCACTTCTCGAGAGAAGAAATTGAACAAGTTCTGAGCACTCTACAGTAGGGTAAATCCCCAGGAGAGGATGGGTTCCCTGTCGAAATTTATAGAGAATTTAAGGACCTTTTAATACCCCTCTCCCAGTCTTTTTCAACAGCAATTATTAAGAGATCCATTGAAACCCACATCCTATAGACCTATATCTGAAAATGATGAATCCGGATCAGACTGGCTTCGTTCAAAAAAGGTAAACTGATGTTGCTAGATTGCTTAATATATCTGGCATAGTCATGGTTGGACTCGGGGTGTGGCTGTATATCTGGATGCGGAAAAGTACTTCGATAAATTGGAATGGGGGGGTTCCTGTTTAAGGTACAGGAAAAATTTGGATTGGGACAAACATTTACAAATTGGGTGAGAGCATTATATCATAAACTCCAAGCCAATATTATCACACATGGACAAATATCTCCAATGTTCTCTCTGAGTATATCTAGTAGACAGGACTGTCCTTTTTCACCAGCTCTGTTTATATTAGCCATTGAGCCACTGGCAGAAACCATTCAAGGAGATCCAGACATAAAGGGAACAAAATCAGTCTATTTGCTGATAATGTGATAATATATCTGATAGACCCTGAGGGTCATTGGCCAGACCAAGGACCATACTGGAAGATTTTGGGAAGTTCTCAAGGTTTAAAATAAATTTGGACAAAAGTGAAATTATGTCTTTGACGAAAAGAGATAACAAACCATGTCCACAAGGAAGCCAATTTAAACAGCAACAAGAAGGCATCAAATATTTAGGGATAAGAGTAGAAAAAGATTGAGAAGACAAAGAAGAATTTGACTGGATGGAGATATCTGCCCATAGCATTATTGGGCAGAGTAAATTGTATCAAAATGAAGGTGATGCCAAGACTGCAGTATCTTTTTCAAACACGGTCCATACCATTGCCCAAATGCTTCTTCAAATTGCTCAATGAATGTGTCAGAAACTTTTTGTGGAATGGGAAGGTGACGAGAGTTCCATGGAAAAATTAACATGGAAATATAAATTAGGGATTCTAAAACTACTAGATTTCAAAATAATATTACAGGGCTTCCCAGTCACCTCACTGTTTGAGGGAGAGGGTCCTTCCTTGGCACAAATTGGACTACACTCAATAGGGGAAAGGACAACAACAGAATTTGTATATAAAATGGAACACCAAATTAATTTCCAAAAAGACAAATAACCCAGTATTAAAAAATATATACAAAATATGGCAAAAAAAATACATCAATACATGGATTGAAGGTGGGGCTGTCTCCAAATAATCCCTTGACCCAGAACAATTTAATACCCATGACACTGAACAACAGGATCCTGGACACCTGATGCCAAAAAGGGATCAAGGACGGTTATGATAAAGAGCAACTGATGTCATTTGAGCAATTGAGAATTAAATTTGGATTATTTAATAGAACATTATTCTGTTTCCTACATTTAAGATCTTAGATAAATTAGGACAAACAATGACTGTGCCAGAGTGTAGCACCATGGAGATTCTAATACAACAGGCGAATGTTTTTAAATGTATTTCTAGAATGTATTTCGAACTCCAAAGTGAGGGCCCAAAACGGGATTACACCTGTCAAGGGAAAGATGGGAGTCAGACTTGGGTACAACGGTAAATGAAAATTGGTGGGAAGACTTGTGTCTATGCAGCATAACAGGTGCATGACAGGCGCATGACAGGCAGCATGCTAGATACATGTTGGTGCAGTACAATTTTCTGCATCAGTTGTACCTCACACATAAATCAAAGTCAGAAATTTCGGATATGATTTTCAGATGCAGTATAGAGGTTGGAACCTTTATCAACTCCATCTGGCTATGTACAAAGGCAAGTTCCTGCTGGATAATCCTGGGGGACAGCTCAAAAAAAATTACAAAAGTGGAGTTTTCATAAGACCCAGAATTATTCCTTCTGGGTGATATTAGTGAAATACAGTTTAGATTATCCAAACACCAAATTCAATTTGTGATGATCACTTCGTCAGTAGCCAGGAAGTATACAGCAGTTGCATGGAAGTCCAACTCTCAACTTAGTATTACAGATTGGAGTACAGAAATGCAGAGTTGCATTTCCCTGGAGAAGATTACTTATAACTTGAGAAAGAAGTATGACATGTTCATTGAAGTATAGCAGCTATACCCGAGGCACATAGGTGCACAGATATGATTTATACCACCCTTTAAGAAAATAGTTAAGATATAGTCCTGGCAGATAAATAAAGAGGAGTCTGAATTAAGGTTTGGTACAGACAATGTTTTAATTTTTAGTTTTTACACACACACATTGAATATTTTATTTTAAAAGACTCAAGCAAATATATACAAACAATAAAAACATTTTCTTATCATATATATGTATGTGTGTAAATAAAAATAAAATGTAGCAGGCCGAGTGACTGCACGGTTAGACAGGCCGATTTACAGCACCAGTTGGCCAACCCAAGATGGCATGGCCCCCTTCACAAATGAGGAGAAGCCCGCAGTTGACGCCATGTGTGGACTAAGGGAACTCCCCGCTTCCTGCTGACGTACTGCCAGCCAAGGAGTGACGCCACGACGCACTGACGCCACGACGCACTGACGTCACTTCTGGAAGCTGGCGCACACATCACCGGAAATGGGCATTCTCTTCGTGCAACACGGGGAATTCAAACAATAAAATCAGTTTACAGGTTCACCCTTGCACCATGTGGAACACTCTTTATTCCATAGCTCTGCTGTAGCATGCACTACAGTGGTGACCCCGACATTGAATTCGCCCATCGTTATTGAATGAAGATCTACCGGGACCAATCCCTAAAGAGGGCGCACAAAATCAGTGAACCGGTGCGGACTCGAAAGGCCAACATGGCCTGTTTCCGCTCCGCAAATGGTTATATGGTTATGGTTCCAATGTTTTGGAACCCGGATCGAACACAACAGGATGCAAGATATAGCTACTACTAGTCACAATGGCTGCAACAATGCAGTGGGAGTGCATTTGCCGCCCTTCTGGGCGAATTAGCCCAAGAACTGGCCGAGTCCCAGTTCCACATCAGTGGAATCGTCTCAGAGGACACCAAGTTCTGGCACGTTGTCAGCGCACTGAACGCCACTACCGCACCCAAAGTAAGCTCCTTCATGGAGAACCCTCCAATGGAGTGCAAGAACGAACAATTCCGGCGGTTCCTCCTCGACTCCCTCGAACTCAGCCAGCACAAGTGTTCCGTTCACATCTTAAACATGTAGGGCCTAGGTGACAAGAACCCCTCCAAGCTCATGCACGAGATGGTGGCCCTAGTGGATAGACACACAGATTGTTTCCTTTTTGAGGCCCTGTTCCTCTCTAAGCTGCCAGTACACATTTCCTCAGTGGTTTTGGACATGGATTTCAGCGCCCCACACCTGGTACCAAGGAGGCAGACAGGCTTTTCCGAACCCCACAGCAGAGCTCCAACTACGTGCAGCTCGTCTACACCGTTAGCACTGCCATTTCAACCAATCCGCGGGCACTTCAACAGTGGCCGCAGCCCAACCACAATGTGATGGGCGCACAGAGGTGCAAAGCAAATACTGTTTCTATCACCGCAGATGGGGCTGAAACGCCCGGCAGTGCATCTCCCTGTGCTCCTACCCCACTGACGGGAAATGGGCAAACTGGCTGCCGATAGTAGCCTTGGTGGTTGGCGCTGTTAAAGGCCTACTCCACCTCAGACCAACAGACGAAGAGAGATTTCCTAGTCGACATGAGCATTGAAATTAGCCTCATCCCACCGACATATTTCAAGGCCAGACACAACCCAAAGGGCCTCCATCCTGAGCTACAGAACCCACCTGGTCACAATCTACACCACAGACACAGTTTTCCAGTGGAAGTGCGCAATCGAGACTGTGGAACAGGCCCTACTTGGAGAGGACTTACTGCGGGCAAATGAACTGCTGGTGGACGTGACGAGATGCCTTTTGGTGAACGGTACCACATTTCAGTCTTTCCCTCTCACCCTGTGGCAGTGCCCTTTCCTGCCATTAGGGATTCACGCCCTGGACAGAGATGAGTGTGCCCACCTAATGGCCAAGTACCCAGCTTTACTAGCACCCAACTTTCAGACTCCAACCCACCACACGGTTTTGAGCACCACCAGCGCCTCCCACAAGACAAGCTCTAGCAAGCCAAGGCCAAGTTTGCCAGCATGGAGAAGCTGGAAATCGTCCACCATTCAAACAGCTCCTGGGCCTCCCCACTTCACGTGGTGAAGAGCTCCAGTGGTTGGCACCCATGCGGCGACTACAGGTGACTGAATGATGAGACAGTCCCAGACATGTATCACATCCCACACATCCAGGACTTCACCACGAGGCTGCAAGGCTACCAAATCTTTTCCAAGGTGGACCTCGTAAAAGGATACCACTAGATTCTGGTTCACCCCAGCAATGTTTCGAAAATGGCAATCACCATACCCTTCAGCATCTTCAGGTTCCTGCAAATGCCCTTCAGACTGAAGAATGCGGCAAGACAAGCCTTGACTTCATTTTCATCTACTTAGACGACATCCTCATTGCCAACCTCGACGCCAGTACACAGGACACACCTGATACTCCTGTTAAACAGACTGCAGCAGTTCAGACTCATGGTGAACCCACCCAAGTGCCAGTTTGGCCTAGAGACAATAGACTTTCTGGGACACAGCATCACCCTAGAGGGAGCCATGCCACTGCCAGACAAGGTAGAGGCCATCCAAAACTTCCCCCAAGCCAAACACGACCAAAGGCCTGCAGAAGTTACTGGGGATGGTAAACTTCTATCATTGCTTCCTACCAGGAAGACCACCCTCATGCAGCCTCTGTTCGACCTTGTCAAGTTTGACGACAAGAGCTCCAATGGACGTCAGACACCACAGAAGCATTTCACACCACAAAGGCAGCACTGGTGAGGGCCACAGTCCTGGAGCATCCAGATTCAATCTCCTCCCGGCCCTTACAACAGGCACATCGGACAGAGTGGTGGGTGCAGTGCTGCAGCAATGGGTCAACGAGCTCTGGCGCCCCTTGCCTTCTTCAGTAAACACCTCTGGATGCCAAAGCTCAAATACAGTACCTTTGGCCTTGTACCTGGAGATATGGCACTTCCGATACACGTTAGAGGGAAGGGTATTCACTGCCTCCACAAACCAATGCACTCAGCAAGGTTTCAGACCATGATTGGCAAGGCAACAGCGTCACCTCTCCAACATCTCAAGAGTATACCATGGACATTCGCCACATCACAGGCAAGTCCAACCTGGTGGCCAACACCCTGTTTAGACCCACAATTGCCGCAACCTCAGGAGGGTTTGACATCATACAGCTGGCCAAGAACCAGACGGAGGTCATGGACATCCAGGCCTATCCGACTGCCATCATGAACTTGAAGGTCAGCGACTTCTACCCCTCATCAAGAGGCCTGACCCTGCTGTGCAACGTCCCCACAGGGTTTCCCAGACCCATCCTACACACGACCTGGCGACGGCCTGTCCTACCCCTCCTTAAGGTACACGGTCTACCATTGTCTGACAAGTTCATGTGGCACAGCTTCCATCAAGATGTGACCCTATGGGCCACAACCTGTTTGCAGTCCCAATGCGCCTTGGTACACACATAAAAGCCCCACTCCAGACTTTCAAGCCGGCGCAGCACCAGTTCGAGCACGTACATGTAGACATTGTCAGCTCACTCTCCGTGAGCCAGGACATGCAGTACCAGTTCACAATAATTGGCCGCTTTATCTGCTGGCCAGAGGCTATACCCATACCCACAAGTGTGCCAGAGCCTTCTTATCCACCTGGGTCGTGTATTTTGGAGACCCAACCCACATCAACTCGAACTGAAAGGCACAGTTCACCTCCACACTCTGGGCTAATCCAAGTTCTGCAGCAGCTAAGAACACCACACCGTAGCCTACCACCCTCAAGCAAACGGCCTGGTCGAGTGTTTCCACTGCCACCTGAAGGCCGCTTTGAAGGCCTGACTGCAAGCCAGAATTGGGTGGGCAAGCTCCCATGGGTGCTCTTAGGCATCCGCACAGCACCGTAGGAGGACCTACCAGCCTCGTCCACAGAGATGGTGTATGGTTTCCCACTCACCATTCCCGGGGATATCCATTTCAAACCCACCTCTCCCCCCCCACCAGCCAATAGCCCAACACCTTAGATGTATTTCAGAGGTTGAGGGTGCAAGCAGGTGAACAGCAGCCCCAGCCATGTCCCTGCAGACCTGCAGTCCACCCACTACGTCTGTGTACAAAGAGGATAACAAGGAACAACCTTACAGTGTCCGTGAGGAGGACCATTCACAACTGATCAACTCAAAGCAGTGTACCTGGACTCAGACCCGTTGGCCCCAGATCCCCAGGTCAGACGTAGAGGTCAAACGCCCAAAGACTGCAAGTTAACCTGCTCAAAGGGCGGCGGCGATTCTAGGCAAGGTGGTGTAGAGGGCCGAGTGACCGCACAGTTAGATGGGACGAATCGCAACACCAGTCGGCCGACCCAAGATAGCGCGGGCCCCCCTTCACAACAGAGACACCACGTATGGACTAAGGAAACTCCTCGCTTCCGGGTGATAATACCATCAGCCAAGGAATGACGCCGCAACGCGGTGACATCACTTTCAGAAGCTGCCGCAGATATCACCAATGCGGGGAACTCAATCAATAAAATCAGTTTACTGGTTCACCCTCGCATTGTGTGGATATCTCTTTATTCCGTAACTCTGCTGTAGCAGGCGCTACAGTAAGATAATATCCATATATAATATCCATATATCTATCTATCTATACACACGCATATTGTGTAATAAGAAAATGTTTTGTTTGTCCATTTGAGTCTTTTAAAATAAAATATTTTAAAAAATTATTCACCTATTGCCTTTAGCACAGAGAGAACCCTAAAACACAGTACAAAGACATTGCCCTATAAAATGATTGCACAATGGCACAGAAGAAACATTTGGATGGATAAGTTTGATCAAAGGTTTATTTTAATTGTTATTTCAGAACATTTTTCCAAATCATAGACTCTGGATGCAGGCTGGAAAGAACAGCCAACCAGATGTCAATGCGAAGTAAATAATAACTGGCTCAGCTAATGCTCAGTCATGGAAAGTGCCTGCAGTAAAGATTAAGCAAGCAATCACAGAATCAGTATGGAAGGCCATTCAAGTCAGGAGATCTGGCCCTGTACAAGAAATCCAAAGTAAAACCTCTGCAAGGCCATCAGGGAAACCAAGAGGCAGTGGCACTCAAGCCCCATGTAAACATCACTGTCACAAAGCAACTGTGGCTGGCATGCATGCTATTAGAGCACAAGGCAAAGCCAATGAGGCAGCAATGCCTACCTCAACTCCCTCATGGATTCCTGCAGTTATGGTTACCACTGATCTCAGATCATCCTTCCAGCAGGCGAGGCCTTGGAAAGTGACCTGTCCAGATGGAATCTCTGGACATCTCCTGAAAGCTTGTGCTAATCAACTGGTAGACATATTCATAGATTTCTTCAGTCTTTTTCTGCAACAGACCCATGCATGAAGAAAAGCACAAATCAGACCCAAGTGGCCATTAGGTTCCTGGAATAAACCTCAGTGATTTCATGCTGCTGTTGGAATGTACTAATTGATATTTTCACTCGAACACCACAAACTGTGTTCGTGGTTTTTTTAAACTGGTCAAAAGGAGATGAGTATCCGTCATGTTGATTTGCAAATCAAAGTCCTCAAAACAGTCTGACAGCCATCTCCTTTAGGAGTGCTAGGGAATGATTAGATTGATATGGAGTGGGTTTATATAGAATTGTACTATGTTATAGGGTGAAAGGCCATGCTGTTCTGTGCTAAGAAACAGCCAGGTACACTGGGGCAGAGCTATCAATCTCCTCTTGATGACCAATGGACAATGAAGCCCCCTAGAGAAAGCATATTTTGTCCCCTTGTTAACCTCAATACTTTTCCTTTGATGTGCTTAATGTGGATGTATTCTGATTCAACAACAGGGGATGACAGGAAGTCACAATTAGTTTTCCTTGTTTATGCTTGGCACAATAAAAGTATTGGCATAGACAATGGCAATTCCTGCCAGATTATGCTTTCAGAGACACACACTTGTAAACACTTCTAGTGGGAAGGACTAGAGCTGTGAAGGAAGAGTGCATGTCATCTGTGATGCATGATCTTTGAGTTTGATAACGTTGAACTATAGCAGTGGTTTTCAAACTGCCCCCCTAAAGTCAGATACCACCTTAAGCAATCCCTATGCCATAAATTCTCTGTGATCATTAAGGGATTGCTTAAGGTAGTACATAGGTTTGAAAACCACTGTTTTAATTGTATCTAATTGATATTATTCACACTGTTTTAATCATTCCTAATTTTACTCCAAAGGAAATGGGCTAATGACATTTTTTCCTCAGCAAAATATTTCAGTAACAGTCAAGTCTAGAGCAGTGGTTCTCAACCTTTCCTTCCCACTTACATAGCACTTTAAGTAATCCCTTACCATTCACAGAACATTTATGGCATAAGGATTGCTTAAGGTGGTATGTCAATTTAGGGGAATTTGAAAACCACTGAACTATTGCTTTCTTAGGCTTTGGGGCAGACTTCATGGAGATGGCCTTTCCCACATGTTCTGAGCTCAGAGTGGCAAGATCAATGAAGGTGGGAACTACAAACTCTACACCAAGGCTGAAATCGAGAGGCCAAACTGCTTATATGAATACAATATGAAAAATGAAGAGTCGTAACCTTTCAGTCACCAGTCATTCTCTCCCACTACTGTTGCTCATCCTGCCAGGTTCCTCCAGCATATTGAATTTTTCTCCAAACGCTACATCTGTTGCTCAGGCCCAAATCCAAAAAGAGGCTATTAGCTATAAACAAAGCAGGAAAATCCAACTTTTGATGCTTAAAATAGCTGAGGATACAAGCACACAAGAAACAAGAGGGGCAGTAGGTAAGTTGGCTCCATGTGCTTCACATTTTATCAGTACCATGCCAGATCTATACCTCAGTGCTATTTTTATCTGTACTGCCCCAGATCCCTGAATTCCCTGTATTTCCAGAAATGTATTCATCTTTCTTTTGAATGAACTTAACAATTGAACCTCCAGTATGCCAAAGATTCACCACACTCTGCTTGAAATATTTTCTCTCCTTATCTCAGTCCAAAGCCCCTATCCTGTGACATCTGGTCTAAACTATTCAGTCAATGAAATTTATCCACCCAAATAAGCCAACCAATCTTGAATTAATTAGAATGTCTTATAGATCCAGCATGCAATCTGGCTGACTCAACCAAATCATTTCAAAGCTTGATCCTGACTTCCAATGCTGCCCAAGTCTAGTTTAGACATGGTCTGTGAGGATCTTCAACTGTCTGATCATATTTCTTTCCTCATACAAGGACAATCTGAGTATATCTGGTCATTGAAAAATAACCCCCGGTTTAGATGTATGAGAAAAGAACCAGGGTGAAATTTATGGGTCCAAAGCCTTCCCCCTCCCTGCTCCCCCCTCCCAACCTGCCTTGCATTAGTTCTGAACTGCCTACCGTTTATTCTGAATTTGTCATCTCCAAATTGGAGAAACATTCTCCCTGCATTCTACCAACAGCGACTGGACTTCCTGAGAAGACTGAAGGAAGCAAAGCTACCAGCCACCATTATGTCAATCTTCTCCAAGAGCTCTATCAAGGGGGCACAGAAGTACGGTTGCTGCAGAGAAGTGGATCGGAGGTCAATCCATAGGACCACAAGAGTGGCAGAGAGTATCACTGGAATCTCCATCACCCCCATCAACATGATCTACCGCAGGGGCATGTCTTGTGATGACATGGAGTTAGTAACATAATCCCTACTCTCCCCGAAAAAGTTTTTTAAAAAGTCAAAAAAAAAACAGAAAAATTTAAAAGGACAGTGAAATAAACCGTCGGAAGAGTTGGAGAAAAGAACAGAAGGCCACCAAAGAAGGAATAACTTGTTATTACAACACTGGAGCCAGAAAAAGAAAAGGACAAGGAGAAAGAAACAAGGCCTACCTCAAAGAAGAAACCTGGAGCTGTTCGGAAGCTGGTCCTTCGCAGTGAGCACCAGGGAGCTGGGGAGACCTTGAGCTCTTTTGCTCAAGGTCTCCCCTGACAATGGCCACTGGTAACAGAAAAAGAACATCTACTGCGCAGGTGCGACTCCTCGCGCCTGCGCAGAGAAGAAACGGAGGCACTTTAAAAAAAAAAAGTCCTGAACCTGACAGCTCTGGGGGAGAACCAGTGAAGAACTAATAGAGGTAGAAGTTGAATCGGACACAGAAAAAGGATTCAGAGAGATTGGCTTTAGAAACTTTATTATTGGCTTCGGAGGTCAAAATGTAATATGGGTAATCTGGGATTATGGGTAATCTGGGATTATGGGTAATATGGGATTATGGGTAATCTGGGATTATGGGTAATCTGGGATTATGGGTAATCTGCAGCAGTCTCTGAAAGAATCATTCCAACAGACTCTTAAAGTCATATCTGATTAAGTGACAGAAACTAGAGATGTGACTGGTCAGGTGCAAAATACCGTAAAGTAATAGACAAGAAATTAGAAGTTATGGAAGAAAGAATAAAAGGAAATGAATTTGAAATATAGCAATTAAAAGACCAAGTGAAAAATTTGCAAGCAGAATAATAAAATAATGAAGGAGCATTTTAATCAGAAGATGGACACTTTGGAAAATTAGAGTAGAAGAAATAACATCAAGATTGTGTGGCTAAGAGAAGGTGATGAGGGTCAGGATATGAAGAAATTTTACAAGGCTGGATACCGCAAGTACTGGGAATGGAAGAATTTAAAGGAGACATTGAAATTGAAAGAGCCCATAGAGCTTCAAGACCAAAACCCTCGTCCAATATTGGTTAATTTTCTTCGCTAAAAGGTGAGAGAGAAAACTAGATTTGGAACTAGCAGCAAAGCACACAAAATCATCAAGAACCCCTTCCACCCTGCACACAGCATCGTTCAGCTAGTCCTTTTGGGAAAGAGATACAAGAGTATCAGAGCCAGTACCACCAGGCTGAGGAACAGCTTCTTCCCACGAGCAGTGAGACAGCTGAACGACCAAAGGAACTGCTCACAATGCCTCTCATATTTATGAAAAAATATTTATTTACAATAAAATGCCTAGTATCTGGAATTCAAGCCACCAGGTATCCAGAAAAGGCAACCTCAAGTAATCAGTTAAAAAAAAAAAAAAAAATTTTTTTAATTAAAATAAATACAAATAAAACAATAGGTAAATAAAATGTGTTAAGTTTTAAATTGTAAAAGTAAATGATCTCTGAAGTAACACACAAACCTTTGGTGAAGATAGGAACAAATATTCAGCCAGCGGAGGAGGGCCTTGATTGTGCTTTGCTCGTAGCTGCTCTTTGAATAAAATTATTTTTGATGAAAATAGTGTCACTCAGAGAAGCTGGTTGATGCCACTCACCGCTGGGGAACTCTCTTAAAGTGTCTCCTTATCCCTGCTTAGTAAGTCACCCCGGTCAGAGGTTCTAATCTCCAAACTTAGCCGGGGTGGGGGGGTGCCAATTATCTATCATGTTATTGTTTGTCTTTCGGGCGGCTCCGCGTAAGGGTAGGGACCTGCAGATGCAGCGATGGTTAAATGTTTTCAAAGAATGTGACTGAAAGGGGCGTGGCAAGAAGGCGTAGAGTCTAGATGTGTAATCTCGACCTCTCTGGCCAGACTTTTAAGAACCTGTTTTTAACTCTTTGTTTTCAAGTTTAAATTTTTTAAAACTTAAAGTATCAAGGAACTGTTATGGCCATTAATGGTAAAAAGATTAAACCTCAAGTGCAGAACTACATTTTCAGAGTGCTGAAGATTTAGGACCTTAACAGCCTGCTATAGTTATAGGAGGAAAAACCCAACACCCAACCCCAACCAACCAATTTTCCCCTGCAGCCGCTGCAACCGTGTCTGCCTGTCCCGCATCGGACTTGTCAGCCACAAACGAGCCTGCAGCTGACGTGGACTTTTACCCCCTCCATAAATCTTCGTCCGCGAAGCCAAGCCAAAGAAAGAAGAAGTTTTAGGTTTACTTTCTTCCATTGCCTGTGAGAGCTGAAAACCAGAAGGACATCGCTGGAATTACCCATTCTCAGGAGGAAGGTGCGTGTGCCCCCGAAGTGGATCCCAATTCTGGCAGCCTGCCGACTTTAACGGAGGGAGCACGCAAGAAGACGACTCCATTGCTTGAAATGCCTCAGGAAGTACTCCAAACTGAACATCTTGATCTCTTCCGTGAGTTTTTGAAACAACAACGGGTTGTGGGGGGAGACCAGCGTCGACCCCCTGAGGAAGTCGGGGTGCCGTCGCTGGGAGTCCAAACCCGTAGTAAAACTGTTAAACTGCCTGTTGTTGAGATGCAGCAGGAACTGCAGTTACCTGGTTCTGCCACTACATAAGAGAAAGCAGGGCTGAGCTTTTCAGGCTAACAATGTAAACAGTTAAACGCTATCATTCAGCCAATGTTGAATGAAATGACTCAAAGGCTCAGTTTAGACCTAAATACAGTTAAAATACGTGTGGAAGCATCTTGTGAAGATTTTTTAAAATTTCAGGCTGTTTTTTTTGGAATGTCAACAAGTGGCTTCTAATACAGAAAAAGTGTTGGAGGTGGAAAAATCCGTTAAAGAATTGCTAGAACATGAGAAGTTAGAGAAGAAAGTAGATTATTTGGTGAATCAAAGTAGGAGGAATAATGTGAAGATTGTTGGTTTGCCAGAGGTATGGAAGGACAAGATCCTCTTCATTTTTTTACAGAATGGATTCCACAAATACGGGGCAGGAATTTTTCTCTGGAGGTCTGGTATTGGAAAGAGCTCATAGACCCTTAAGAAGAAGACCTCTGCCTGGTAAACCACCGAGACCCATGATAATCCGATGTTTGAATTATTTGGACAGAGAAATTATACTTCGTCTAGCAGTGCAAAATGCGAGACAGCGACAAGCTCCATTAAAGATTCAGAATAGTAGAGTTTTTTTCTATCCTGATTTGAGTCAAGAGGTTATTCAGCGTCGGCGTTGATTTAATCCAGTTAAAGAAGTTTTGTGGCGTAAAGGTTATAAGTCTACTTTTGCCAACCGGCAGTGTTGAAGGTGTTTTGTGGAGACTTTCAATCTCGGTTTTTTGAGAATGAGCATGAAGCAATGATTTTTGCTGATTCGTTGCCAGATGCAAGAGGACAAAGACGTAGCCCACCATTGTCTCCTAAAGGAAAATCTGGTTGTTCTGGAAACGGAAGAAATGGTAGAAATGGGAATGGAAAGAGTCCAATTCCTCTTGAAATTGGGTCACCGAGTTTGGAATCTCTTGGATGAATAGAAGAACTTTCTTATTCTTACTTTATTTTTATGTCATTATGATATTTTGTTGTCATTCTTTGTTTGGCTGGGGAGGGAGAGATTTGCTCTATGTTCTATTAGTCATCAGCCACTGGTGGGTGATCCACGTCCAAGTTTTGTTTGGGGATTACTACCTCTTGGTAGTTTTCTTTTGGGTTTTTTTTTAACTTTTTTTCATTTTATTTTATTTAGTTTCTAATTTGTGATTTCTTTTTCTCCTACAGGAGGGCCTATTTATGTTATTTTAAATCTTTATATATTGATATTATTAGCTTTTAGTAATATTAGAGGATATGTCAAAGTTGAAGTTTACTACTTTTAATGTTCAGGGTTTAAACAGTCCGATTAAGCGTAAGCGCATTTTGGCGTATATTAAGAAAATGAAAATTTATGTCGCTTTTTTTTATACAAGAAACACATCTGAATGTCAAAGAAAGTATGAAATTGAAGAGGGATTGGGTAGGACATGTTTAATTCCAGGGCTAAAGGTGTAGCAATTTTGATACATAAGAATTTATCTTTTGAATTACAATCAATGGAGGAAAAGACAAGATGTATTCTTAAATTAAATTGTAAGATTTTTAGTGAATTTTGGACTTTACTTAATATTTATGCCCCAAATGAGGATGATGAAACATTTATTTCGGATGCATTTCTATATCTGGGTCAGGCTAATGAGAATGTTTTAGTTGGTGGTGATTTTAATTGTGGTTTGGATCCTTTATTGGATAAGTCTCCGAAGAAAGTTAAGAAATCTAAAATGGCAGTTCAGGTTCAAGCATTGATGAAAGATCTCAATTTAGTGGATATATGGAGACGTCTTAACCCGACAGAGAAGGATTTCTTCTTTTATTCAGCTCGACATGAATCGTTTTCAAGGATTGACATTTTTTTTAGTATTGGCACATCTACAGGGGAAAATACAACAAGCGGAATATAAAAGTAGGGTGATTTCGGATCATTCTTTGTTATACTTTACATATATAACTTCTGAAAAAGTTCAAGTGGCTTATCATTGGAGGTTTAATATAATGCTGTTAAAAAACGTGGAATTTATTGATTTTTTGAAAGAACAAATTAATTTTTTTTTTAAAGAAAATTCTAATTCTGTTCAAAGTAAATTTGTAGTATGGGATGCTATGAAAGGTTATTTGAGAGGACAAATAATTAGTTATACTTCTAAAATAAAAAAAGAATCGATTAACTCAGAGTCTTGAGTTAGAGGAACAGATTAGTGAGTTAGAAAAGGAATTTCAGAGAAACGTTACAGAAGATCAGAAAACAGAATTGTTAAGGTTGAAATTGGAATATAATACTTTGCAAACTTATCAATTTGAATGTATGATTAATAGGACCAAACAACGATATTATGAATGGGGAGAGAATGGCAATTAAAGAAAGAACAGGTTTTGAGGACTATTAATGCTGTTAGACGGAATTTGTTTATTACGTATAAACCTCGCAAGATTAATGATGAATTTTGTTCATTTTATAAACAATTTTATAAACATCTGATGGAAAACAATAAAACCGATCGATTGATCTTTTTCTATCACAATTGAACTTAGAGGATGTAGATATACAGTAGTTGGAAGCACCATTTACTGACGCGGAAATTAAAATGGCTATGACGGAAATGCCGAACAGTAAATCGCCTGGTGATGATGGATTCTCGGTTGAATTTTATGAAGTTTTTTTATGATGACCTCTCTACAGTGTTTGAAGATGTACTACGCCAGGTTGGAGAACATTATGAATTGCCTGAGTCTTGTTCTAGTACTTTAATTACGGTAATTCCAAAGAAAGATAGAGATCCTTTGAAAGTATCTTCAAATAGACCGATTCCGTTGTTGAATGTAGATTATAAAATTATAGCTAAAATTTTGGCGAATAGATTAGCTAAGTTTTTACCCAAGTTGATTCATATGGATCAAACAGGTTTCTTAAAGAATAGATATGTCTCAGATAATATTTTACATGTAATTAGTTTGATTAATAGATTTCGACAAATCTTCAGATCATCTGATGGTGATATCTTTAGATGCCGAAAAAGCATTTGATAGATTTGAGTGGAATTTTTTGTTCAAAGTTTTGGAAAAATTTAAGTTTGGTCCTTTTTTTACTGGTTGGGTTAAGGCTTTATATAGTAAATCTGTAGCCAGAGTACTGACGAATGGTTTGATTTCGGAACCGTTTAAACTGACCCGATCTACTCATCAAGGTTGTCCTTTATCATTAGCTTTGTTTGCGTTAGTGATTGAGCCTTTAGCACAGTTGATAAGACAGAATACACAGATGCAGGGTATGAAAGTTTTAGATGAGGAATATAAAATTAATTTATTTGCTGATGATGTATTGGTGCACTTGACAAATCTAGCTCAATCACTTTTGCATTTGAAGGAGTGTTTGATGCAATATGGATGTCTTTTTGGATATAAAGTTAATTGAGAAAAAAGTTAAATATTACCAGTGAGTGAAGGAGATTATTCAGCTTATAAGAACATTCTTAACTTGAAATGGACGGACTGAATTAAGTATTTGGGTATAATTATGGATGTCAATTATCAATCTTTATATAAATTATGTTCCGTTAATAAAAAAAATTAAAACTGATTTGATTAAATGGAAAGATTTACCTATTAATTTATTGGGTAGAATAAATACAATTAAGATTAATATCTTTCCACATATACAATATTTATTTCAATCTATTCCGTATTTACTTGATAATATTTTTTTTCGAGATTTGAATAAAATTGTTAGGGAGTTTTTATGGAGAGGTAAATTTTCAAGAGTAGCTTTGAATAAGTTAACTTGGAAATATGAGTTAGGGGGATTACATTTACCACATTTTTGAAATTATTATGAAGCAGCCCAACTTAAATTTATTAGTTCATTGATAGATCTGGAACGGCCCCCTAGTTGGGCCAAAATTGAGATGGCAAATATTTTTGAATTTGAAATACATCAATTTTTGTTTAGATGGAATGTAAATTTGTTACAGCAATATAATGTACCTATACTAAAACATTTAATGAAATTATGGACAAAGAAAAAGAAAATGATAGGTTCTAGTGGTAATTGTCGGCCTAGTCTCCATTGTATAATATCAACTTATTTCTTTCTCAATACATAATTGAAGTTTATTACATTGGAAATTTAAAGGTGTGGAAAATTTGAGAGATTGTTTTAAAGAAAGTAAATTTTTATCTTTTGATCAGATGAGGGATAGTTATGGTATTGATAAGAATTCTTTGTTTATTTGGTAAGGCATGTGTTTGGTAGAGATATGACTTTACCTGAAATAACTAAATTTGAGACTTTTCTTAAGAAGGTACCAGAGAAGGGTTATATTTCAGTTATGTATCAAATATTACAGGATGGTATGGATAAAAAAGATTGGGATAGATCTAAAGGTAAATGGGAAGCGGAGATTGGTTTTATTTTTTCCGAGGATGATTGGTCAGATATTTGTTATGATAGTGTAACTAGACTGATAAATGCACGTTATGCAATGATTAATTATAATTTTTTACATCAATTATATTTAACACCTGAAAAGCTAAAATATGGTTTTCACAAATCAGATTTGTGTTTTAGATGTGGTAACGCTGTTGGAACTTTTTTTCATGCGGTTTGGAACAAAGTACAATTGTTTCTGGAATACCGGTATCAGATTAAAATACCTTTAGATCCAACAGTAAGGTCTGGGATTAGATAAATTTCAACTTGCTTTAGTAGATTTAGCATTATCTGTAGCGAAAAAATGTATTGCTAATACGTGGAAAGATACGAATATGATTGATATTAATAGATGGCATAATGAGATGAAATATTGTTTAATAATGGAAAAAATCACATGTGTTACATGTGTTTCATGTGATAACTATAGATTTTTTATTAATAAATGGTTGTTATATTCAGAATGTTTACATTTTGATTTACATTGTATGCTTAATTTTTCTTTATTTTTTTTTCTCTTTATGGCTCTCCTTAGGAGAGTTGGCTGAAAGGGGGGGGGGGTTCCTTTTTTCTTTTATATATATATATACACACACACAAAATATATCGTTCATGCTTAGTTTATTGTTATATATGTTACTTATTATCTGTATTTTGAATGAATAAATAAAGTGTAAAAAAAAGAATGTGACTGAAAATAAAAGTAAAATTCTTTAAAGATTATACATTTGTGCAAGTGAAGTTTGTCAGTGCCAGTACAGTATAGTAATTTTGGTTCTAGTTTTAAACTGTTTATTCTTTATGAAGGTGTAAGAGCAAGACTAAACCAACCAGGAGGTACACTTATCCAGCATCTACCAACTCCCATAGGTGCCAGATACCAGGGTTTTTACTGTATTTATTTGTACTTATGAATTCTTGTCCTACATGTGTAATGTTCATCTGTATGCGTATTAGGTCTGTTTGAGTTTCTGAACGTGTTGCACTAAGGATTGGAGAACACTGTTTCTTCATGATGTACATGTGCAAGCAGACAATAATAAACTGGACGTGACCACCTGTCAAGAAATCTCAAGTTTCATTGATACATTCTCTCATTGTCCTCAACTCTTGAGAGAATAGTGCCAGTCAACTCACTCCCTCTGCATAGGGTGAACCTGTCCTTGTATAGTGAATTCTCACTGCATTCCTCTGTCACTGGTATGCCTCTTTTCTTAGGTAATGAACCCAAAACCATCTACACTACTCAATATAGCCTGAGATGATAAACGGAATAGTGAGTCGTTTAAAGGAACTAAAGATTTTTCCGTATTGAAACATATTTAAACATATGGAATAGAATTCATATTGGGAGAGGAATTAAAAATTATCAATGACCAAAAATGTTGTTAAAGCAAAATCAACTTCTTCCTTCTACTTTGAATAAGTCTTTATTTGACAATTAGTACAGTGAAGGTTTACAGAGAATAAAAGATTGTTTAAGATCTTTTTTCTTAACTTTTGATCAATTAAAAAGATAAATAAATATACATAATAATACAATTTTTGTATCAATCAAAAATGTATTTGATAAAGAGACTAGGAGCAGATTTTAGACTCCCTAAACAGTCAATTTGAAGATACGTTAAGATATGTATTACTAATATGTACATAAAATTACAAGAGATTGCAAAGAAAAAAGATTTAAAGATTTGGTCCAAATTATGTTATGAAAGTGTTACGAATACAGTAAATGTTAGAAATCAAATAGTTCAATATAATTTTCTTCATCAATGGTATTATGCTCCACATAAGTTAAATGGACTTAATCCTAATTATTCAAATAAGGGACTTTTTTGCATTCAGTGTGGTCTTGTGAAAAAGTGGAAAGGTTTTGGAATGAACTGAGTTTATATTAGGGCAAATTATGAAGATAATGATACCAAGAATATTTTTACTTGGAGATACTCATGAAAAGGATATAAAATTGAAATTGGACAAATACCAAGAAATTTTTAAGTATTGTAATACCAACTGCAAAGAAATGTATAGCGACATCATGGAAAGATGATCGAGAAATGTTATTAAGTAGATGGTACAATGAGATGCAAAATTGTATACCTTTGGAAAAAAATTACGAATAGTTTAAGGAATCGAGATGAATTTTTTTTATATATATAGTAGTTGGAAACCATTTATGGATAATTTTCCATCCACCTTTTCTATCTTATCCACTCCTCTTAATTAGTAATTTTAATAACAATTATTGATTGTATATGCTAATATTATTGTATATTAAATGGTAGATATTTCCTTCTCTTCTTACTTTTGGGTGGGAGGGGGGTTGGGGGGAAAAGTATAAAAGTTTTGTTTCATTCGCTATGCATATTTGAATAATGTTTTATTCATTTTTTCCTGTAAAGATGCAAACAATTAAATCAAATTCAAAAAAACATGGTCCTAGATTACTGTGGTAGGGTATCCAAAAGAGCAGAAGGTCTGATCATGCATTTATGGAGAGAAAGGGGATGTCAATGGAATCACCTCAATCACAGATTTCCTGCTGATAGTGGATGGGAAATGATCCAACCTCTACCTTAATAAAAGCAATTTTTATTCAAAATATCCTACCCAAATTCTCCAGCTTAAAAATGGTCAATTCATTTGATTTCTTGCAACACTTTTAAATTCATGTTCATGGTCTGAACACCATCGGAAATCAGAATCTTTTAAATATTAAATTTTAATGTAATGCAGTGTTATTATGGAAAATTACACCTTTTTTCAAGTTGCATGATAACTTAGTGGACAGTAAACCAACTTAAAGCAAACCAAAAACTAAAATATGTACTGGCTGCTGTTCTCAAGACAACTCTGAAAGAACAACAGCTGTATATCCTATTTCATAAAGTGAAATAGGAAATAGCTCTAGCTTATTTAATAAACTAACAACGTGTTAACACTTTTGTAAAACTTGATCAAGTGAACAAATCACAGTCCTTCATCAAATGTGCAACTTCCAAACATACCAAAATAGGTAAGATATCTGCAGAACCGTAACTGTATTTTAAACATTAAACCAGACCATTAATTAAGAACTGGAATAAAACCAAACATCACATCTGTCCATTCTTTCAAGACAGTCAATTCAGCCTAATTTCAAAAAGCAATTTTTGATTAACATTTCACTCAGATTATCAAATGGTTTCTCCTGCATAATTTGGTCACAGCTCAATGGAATACACCAAAGGATGTTGAACCCTTCCAAACCTCCTGAAAGCCAGATGTGTCAGTGGGAAAGGCCTCCTGCACCCTTCAGGAAAAAAAGTGCATAGATCACCAAATGCAACCAGAATTAAGATCAGAGCTCAAATGAAGGCAACATTTCCAACTCTTCCATGTTCATTGCCCAATTGTAATTGTTTGGAGAAAGTCCTCAGGAACGGGCAAGAACCCATCACAAACTCTAATGAGGGCCAAACTGAAATCTGACCCACATTGATAGATAGGGACAGCAGAATCTGTCTTTGCACAATTAGCCAGCTGAAAAAGAAGGCAAATCTAAAATTAATTTAAAAACAAAACTGCAGCACAAACTCTCAGTCAAGCTCAAAGTTCAAAGTTTTATTTAAATCATGTAATGTTTGAGAACAGGGTGAAAATAAATCCAAAGGGTTTCTACAAATATTTAAATGGCAAAAGGAAAGTGAGAGATAAAATTAGTCCAATAGAGAATCAGAAAGGACAAATGTGTGTGGAGCCAAAAGAGATGGGGAGGTCTTGAACAATTTCTTTTCTTCAGTATTTACTGAGAAGGATATTAAACTGTGCAGGGTAAAGAAAGCAAAGGGGGTATATATGGAGACTATAATGTTGAAGAAAGAGGTAGTACTGGAGCTTTTGAAACATAAAGGTGGACAAGTCTCCAGGTCCTGACAGGATTTTCCCCAGGACCTTAAGAGAAGTTAGTGAGGAAATAGCGGAGGCTCTGGCAGTGATTTTTCAGATGTAATTAATGTCAATAGTGCCAGAGCATTGGCGTGTTGCACATGTGGTTCCTTTGTTTAAAAAGGGTTCGAGGAGCAAGCCGAGCAATTATCGGCCTGTAAGTTTGACGTCTGTGGTAGGTATATTGATGGAAAGCGTTCTTAGAGATAGTATATATAAGTATATGGAGGTACAAGGTCTGATCAGGGACACTCAACACGGATTTGTGCGTGGAAGGTCATGTTTAACCAATCTTGCTGAATTTTTTGAAGAGGTGACTAGGAATGTTGATGAGGGTAAAGCAGTGGATGTTGTCTCTATGCACTTCAGTAAGGTTCCACATGGGAGGTTAGTTAGGAAGGCTAAGTCCCTGGATATTAATTTGGAGATAGTCAAATGGATTCAACAGTGGCTAGAACAAAGGTGCCAGAGAGTAGTAGTAGATAATTGTTTGTCAGGATGGAGGCTGGTGACAAGCGGTGTACCTCAGGGTTCGGTATTGGGACCGATGCTGTTTGTCATATATATTAATGATCTGGAGGATGGGGCGGTAAATTAGATTGGTAAATATGCAGATGATACTAAAATAGGGGAAATTGTGGATGATGAAGAGGGTTTTCAAAGATTGCAGATGGATTTAAACTGCTTAGAGGAGTGGGCAGAAAAATGGCAGATGGGGTTTAATCCTGATAAGTGTGAGGTGCTTCATTTTGGAAAGAATAATCAAAGCAAGACCTATGTGGTAAATGGGAGGGCATTGAAGAATGCAGTGGGGCAGAAAGATCTAGGAATAACGGTGCATTGTTCCCTGAAGGTAGGAGCGCATGTCGATAGGGTGGTGAAGAAGGCCTTTAGTATGCTTGCCTATATAAATCAGTGCATAGAATATAGGATTTGGGAAGTAATGATGAAACTGTACAAAGTATTGGTGAGGCCAAATTTAGAGTACTGTGTGCAGTTCTGGTCACCGATTTATAAGAAGGATATTAACAAGATAGAGAGAGTCCAAGAAGATTTACAAAAATGTTGCCTGGGTTTCAGCACCTGGAATACAAGGAAGATTGAGCAAATTCGGTCTTTATTCCTTGGAATGTAGAAGGCTGAGAGGGGATTTGAAAGAGGTGTTTAAGATAATTAGAGGGATAGGGTTGATGTGGAAAGGCTTTTCCCATTGAGAGTAGGAGAGATGGATACAAGAGGTCATGGGTTGAGAGTTGACGGGCAAAGGTTTAGGAGTAACATGAGGGGGGACTTCTTTACTCAGAGAGTGGTTATTGTGTGGATTGGGCTTCTGGGAAAGGTGGTGGAGGCAGGGTCAATTTTGTCATTTAAGAAAGTGTTGGATCAGTATATGGATGGGAGGGGGATGGAGGGATATGGGCAGAGTGCTGGTAAGTGGGATTAGAGGAGGGTACTTGGATCAGTGCGGACTAGAAGGGCCAAATTGGCCCGTTACCGTGCTGTAATTGTTATATGGTTAACAAGTTCTCTATTTTCCCTAGAACCATCTTCAATATTGGTTTTCCTCCACATGGAATGAATTTCAGAATTATCTATTGCAAATTTCTCCAAATAAACCTGTCATCTGCTTCATAAATATCCTTAAGCAGCAAGGAATAGGACTGTCCATCCAAGAGTTCAAAGAAGAAGCAACATTTTAAGCAGGTACCGTGCAGCTTGCGGGGAACAAATGCCAGGGTGGAAATTGCTACTTGGCTGGTAGCATCATCAATGCAGCAAGTTGAGGGCTTTTTTTTTAAACTTATACAGGTATTTTGATAGAAAACAAAAAACATTGGATATGGGGAGGTCACAGAGCAACCATGAACAAACAATGAACCTTTCAGATTGATGAATTTTTATTAAACACTAAATATTAACACTGCTTCACACTTCAGTGAGCATTTCACCCTCACCCACAAAGGTTGGTTTCATTTCAGAAAATCCAAGTACATAACTAGCTTGGCATTTCAGTCCAATAATGAATCGCTGTTGGAGACACCCTGCATCGATAAGGACTTTAGGACGAATCTTGCTGGGCTGCAGTTGGCGGTTCCAATTGGAATCAACTGCTTTCAGCTGTGGAAACCAGTTGGTCTCGGACTTCCATGCAGGCAGGTGCAGCTAAACACAGAAGTTGGAGCCTTCAAAAGACAGATGGCACCTCAACTGTCACTTCACTTTTTTGGTTTCCTGACTCTTGGATAGGGATACAAAGGTCCAGTCAGTTTATTTTTTTTAAATTTCACTTGTATTATTACTGTTAAATGCATTTCAATATTTAAAATTTCATGTGGAAACAAATGGCCATTTGGTAAGTTTTTAGTTTTGCCTTCCATCTAAGCTTCACAGGGACATTATAGGTAGAACCCTAGAAGTATGTGACAGAACTTAAATGGTAACAAAATCAGCTCCCGAGTGGATGGGAACCAAGATAAAGTACAATCCTGCACCTTAAAACTAAAATAAAACTGGCCCCTCATGACAATTTCAAAGTGGGATCATGTTCCAATGTTTTATCCCACGCTTCTCTCTCAAAAAAACCTAAACAGATTATTTGGTTGAGAGCTTTTAAAGAGAATGCCAATTAACTGCTACAAGTTTTCCAAAAATGGCAACATGCCCAAAACACTTAAATGGGTGCAAAATATTTTAAGGTTAAGAGACTGAAAGATGTTACATGAATACAGTTTCCTCATGATCTCCAAGAGCAATTTGCCAATTCCTCTCCCCCAAATACTATCCATGCCCAGGCATTTACAACCTAAATAAAAGTTGGATCCTTGGCATCAGCTCTGCTTGCATTCTGTATTACAGATAATACAAGTCTGACAACCTTCTTGTTCTGCATAATCAGGGCTTGACCTCTCAACTTTCAAGGTGGAAGATCATTTTTCTATAATTTAATAATAATTTTTTTATACCTCTTTCAATCACTACCAATATTTATTCCTCAGTCCTCTTTTGACAATTTTAAGTCAATGATTATGTTGTAGCGGCCGTGTAACAGGCCAAGTGGGTGCACAGTGCGGTATTGCGAACAGTTGCCAGCGCTTTGAGCCATAGGACAGACAGCTGGGTACTCACCCATTTTATGGACCACACACGTGTGATGCTGTGTGCCGAGTAACAGCAGGTTGATTTGTTGAGTTTCCTGCCAGAAGGCACGGGACTCTCACTGTGCTTAATTTAAACTTGCCAGCCCTGTGGATCGGCAGCAAACTCATAATGATGTCCCACCCGTCCCATGGAGCTTGGGACATGAAGTATATAAAAGAAATCTGTAAAGTCTAAATAAAGCAGTCTTGTGTTGACTAATCTGGCGTATGTACCGAAGTAGCCACAACAATTGGTGAGCCCGACACGATTCGAACAAGCAGCCTTCTAAGCAGAATCACCACTTCCATTTACGCCGCCTGTTCCAACAGCTGTAGGAATTTGGTCTTCCCATCAGCCCAAGCAAATGTCAAGTTGGCAAGTCCACCATCGACTGCCTGGGACACAGGATCACGGCCAACGTTGTCTTTCCCTCATCCAGCAAGGTAGAGGCAGTCTGTGCTTTTCCGAAACCTACCCTGGTTAAGGGACTGCAGAAATTCTTGGGAATGATAAACTTCTATCACCGGTTCATTCGAGGAGCTGCTGACATTCTTCAACCTCTGTTTCAGATCCTCACCACAAAGCACAGGGAGGTTACCTGGACAACAGAGGCAGAGGTTGCATTTACAACTGGTAAAGACGCTTTAGCCAACGCAGCAATTAGGATGCTCCCCCATCCTAATTCCGATGTTTCCCTGACACTTAACACTGACGCCTCAGATAAGGCTCAGTTCTTGAGCAGTCCGTCGATGGCCATTGCCAACCCCTCACTTTCTTTAGCCGACATCCACACCCATCGGAGATAAAATAGTGCATTTGATCAGGAACTATTGGCATTATATCTAGCCACACAACACTTGGAATATGTTTTGGTAGGGTCAGCATTTCACTGGGTTTATGGACCATAAGCCACTCATTTTTGTCTTCAGCAAAATAACGGTTCCATGGTTGACCAGGCAGCAGCATCACTTGTCATACATTTCCAAATTCACGACGGATATGCGCCATGTCTCAGGTAAAAGCAATCTTGTCGCTGATATGCTATCCAGACCGACTGTACATCATATTCAGGATGGCACTGATATTCCTGAATTAGCCAGTGCACAAGCCATAGACGCCAATGTTCAGGCATACGGTACTGCCATTACTAACCTGGACAGACAAGAGGTGGCACTACAACTGGACAGCCCAACCCTACTTTGTGATGTGTCTTAGGGCTACCCTAGACTGGTGATTCCGGCATCTTAGAGGGGACATCTTTTTGACCAGGTACACAGCTCGTCTCATCCATCCATCGTCAAGCTCATGTTGAATAAATACATACAGCATGGACTGAACAAGACCTGTCGGAAGGCACGGGACTCTCACCGTGCTTAATTTAAACTGCCGGTCCCGAGGATTGGCGGCAAATTAATAATGAAGTCCCACCCCATCCCATGAAGCAGAGGATGTGAAGTATACAAAAGAAACCTGTAAAGTCTAAATAAAACAGTCTTGTGTTGACTAACCTGGTGTATGTGTATTGTTTTAGTAGCTCTACCAAAGCAGCCATTACAATGTCATATATATGGCAAAACAAGAAACCTAGATTGAATAAAAGGTATCTTCAGAACACTAGACATAATGGGGGAATTAGCCCTAACTAATTTCCGTTTTTACTACTGGGTTATGAACACAAGAAATATGTTACTTTTATTGCATTGTGAAAAGACAAATGAATATCCTAATTGGATTGAGATGGAGTTCAAGTCCCTCAGAAGTACCTCCCTATGGGCAGTATTGGGGTCATCTTACCTATCTCTATTCAAAAATTGACAAAGAACTTAATAATCACACATAGATTGAACATCTGGAATCAAATCAGAAAGTTTTTCAAGATTACAGTTACAAATCCTATAATATCTAATTATTTCACCCAGCTATTTTAGAAACCGGTTGTCAAGAGTGGAATTTTTTTTTAGTTATTAATAGTTTTAAAGATCTTTTTATACAACATTTTATACGTCTTCAACAATTGGGGCATGATATTTAACCTCTCAAATAGACATTATTTCAGATACTATCAAATTCGACATTTTGTTCACTCTAAACTTTTAACATTCCCTCTCTTCCTGACCTACAATTTACTCAAAGGCAGGATATCTGCTTTATATTATAAACTATTGAATATGAAAACAATTTCTTTAAGTGGAATTAAAACAATGGGAGAATGATCTGAATCTCTCTTTCTCAGAGGGTGAATGGACTTCAATTTTGGGCTTGATTTACAATTCATCACTGTGCACAAGGCATACATAGTCTTACTCAATTCAAAGTGCTACATTATGTACATTTCTCCAAAGTCAAACTTGCTCAAATTTATTCTGATATTTGTTCACTGTGACAAATGTAAAAAATTCAGTGCCTCTGTTACATACGTTTTGGACTTGCCCTAATTTGCAAAAATATTGGACCAACATTTTTAGAACTTTTTCAACCATATTTAGGCTCACTTTAGATCCATGTCTGGTAATTGCACTATTGGGTTTTTCTAAAGATGTAAATATTATTTTATCTTCTATAATTCCTAACAATGACATGTATTATCCATTACACAGTATAGAATCTTGTGATTTTATCTTTTCTCATGCCGGTTCCTTTTCTTTCTCATTATTTTAATATTTTCTGCCTATTAAAGCACCACTGCTCGAGTCAGGAAGTAGCCAAACAGCCAGAAGGTAAAATCTTCAATCTTTGCCAAGTTTCACAAAAATTCACTATCAGAAATACAACACTACAGCACAGGCCCTTCAGCCCTCAATGTTGTGCTGACCCACATATTCCTAAAAATAGTGCTAAACTTTCCTTATTCTATAACCCTCCACCTTTCCTCCATCCATGTGCCTGTCTAAGAGACCCAATGCCCGTAATGTTTCAGCCTCCTTCACTATTCCTGGCAAGGTCCTTCCAGGCACCCACAACTCCCTCTGTAAAAAGGATGCCTCCCCTAAACTTCCCTCCCTTCAATTTGTACATGTCCTCTGATGTTTGCTGTTCCTGCCCTAGGAAACAGGTGCTGGCCATCCTCCCCATCTTATACCTCTCAATCTTGTAGACCACGACAAAGTCTCCTCTCATCTTTCTATGCTCCAGAGAGAAAAATCCCAGCTCTGCTAACCTTGTCTCATAAGTCTTGTTTCCCAATCCAGGAAATACCCAAGTAAATCTCCTCTACACCCTCTCCATAGCTTCCACATCCTTCCTATAATGAGGTGACCAGAAATGAACACAATACAGGTGCTCCCCATTTACAATGGTCCTACTTATAATTTTTCAAAGTTACAATGGTTCGAATCTGTGCTTTCAATTTCAGATTTCTATCTGTTCCCATGCTTTCGATATGCTAATCTTTTATGATGTTGGTCACTTTAGCATCCCCACCATCCAGCAATTAATTTTAGTTCAATGGTTCAAATATTCTTCATGCCCAGTATACTTTCAGCTGAGTGCGTTAATGGTTTTTTCAATGTGGAATAACGGTATTCAAAATTTAATTATGAAAAAAATAGTATGTGCAGTATTCTTTTTTCAACCCATGATTTTTCGAACGCAAACCCATCGTGAACTGAGGAGCACCTGTACTCTAAGTGTAGTCTTACCAGAGATTTGTAGAGCTGCAACATGACCTCTACACCTGAACTCAATCTCTCTATTGATGAAGCCCTGAATCCCATAAACCTTAATTATCCTATCAACCTGTGCGGCAACCTTGAGGGATGTATGGATTTGAACCCCAAGGTCTCTCTGTTCATCCACTCTCCTAAGTAATCGACCATTAAGCCTGTACTCTGCCTTCTGGTTTGTCCTTCCAAAATGCATCACCTCATGCTTATTGGGATTAAATTCCATCTGCCGCCCATCTCTGCATCTTGTCTATATCCTCTTGTAACCTTGAACAACCTTCAGCTCCATCCACAATTCCTCCAACCTTCATGCTATCCACAAACTTAATGACCCATCTTTCCACCCCTTCATTCAGAACATTTATAAAAATGACAAAGAGCAGGGGTCCCAGACAGATCATTGCGGCACTCCACCAGTCACCAACCTCCAGGCAGAATACTTTCTTTCCACTACTACTCTCTGCTTTCTTCTTGCAAGCTGATTTTTTTTTAAATCCACACTAAGGGTTCCACTGATCCCAGGCCTCATGACTTTCTAGATGACAGTCTCTCATGGGGGACCTTGTCAAATGCCTTACTAAAAATCCATGTAGACCACATCTTCCACCCTACCCTCGAATTCTTTTGTTACAGTACAACTCCAATTATCCAAAATGTCATATAAATGGCTTTTTTGGATAACTGGTCTCCTTTTTAAAAAAAACCAGTAGCAACAACAAATCACTTGCATCAGTGTTTAAACAACAAAGAACAAGGCTTTTTAAACATTAAAATAATGTTTTAATTCTCACCAAAAAATGCTAGCCATCGCCAATCATCGAGATGAACTCGGCATGACTGCCAATCACTGAAACAACTCAACTGCCGCCGCTGATCACAGAGACCACCCATCCTCCGCTGCCGATACCAGATACGAACCTACTGCTGCCACTGATCTCCAGGAGGCTTCCCAAGCCAGTGGAACACTCACTAGCAAGTCAGCAGGCTCCTGTCTCCCAGTTACCAGAGCTCCCGATGCCAGAGTCCCGAACTCAAATCCTCCCCTCGGCCAATCGCACACACATATTAGGGAAATAAACAGAGGAGAGGATTCGAAGCCAGCATCTGGTGTACCAAGAAGGGAGGGAAAAGAATAGGAGGGGAGGGAATGCCATTGAGGCTGAGGTCCCACTCCTACCCAGGAGGGCACTATCGTTGAGGACACTGGGACAAGGGACTCTTCCAACCGCTTGTGGCCGGGAGACAATAGCACACAGTTTGAGAGGGAGAGTTGGAGAGAAAAGTCAATAGCACTAGTTAAAAGTGAAATGGAACAAGAGAGGGGAGGGAGTTTCCTGAAACGAGGACAATTGTCATTCTAATTTCATATCAGGTAAATTTCTTTTCAACTTGAGGTCAATTCAGTTCTGAAAAAAATTCAGAGAATCCGATTTTGGATAATTGGAGTTGTAATATTACCTCCTCAAAAAAACTCAATTAGGCTCATGAGGCACGACCTTCCCTTCACAAAGCCATGCTGACTATCCTTATCCCCTTTTACACTTGCGTCCCACTAAATCAGCCGTTCAGTGTCCCAGGATAGGAATGGGTTGACCACTCTTAATTGGGACACTGCAAGTATTCACACTTGCAAGGAGCCATCCACAGGGTTAGGACTGTTTTACCTTCTACTGGTGACGTCATGATGTATCGAGTGATGGTGGACCTGCCCTAAATCCTAATCAATGTATTATGATCTTATATTTGAACAAAATTAATCATGACTAATTATAACATAATTAAGCATTATTTGTAGCACAGTATGAGCCCTCAGCCCCTGTTGCTGTGCTGATCTATATAAACCTTTATAAGGGACCAATGGAAAGTGCAAGCAATCAAAAGCAATAGCGAACAATTTCTAAACAGCGAGGGAAAGCTGGTAGCACTAGTGTACACAATAAATACCTTGGGGGGGGGGGGGGGGGGGACAATGGCAGACCTGCCCTTCCAGAATTCTGTGCAACAGAGTAGGGGCTGTATGCACGGCTGTATGCACAGAGCACTCATGGAGGGATTCCTCTGCTGCATGGCATTCTGGGAAGCCAGGTCCACCATTACTTTTTCCTCACGGTCCTTATAAAATGTGCACTATAGCGCTACCAACTTTCCCATGTTGTTTAAAAATTGTCTGCTATTGCTATTTATTTCCTCTCCCTCTCCCCCACTACAACTTTCCCACAGCAAAGTTTGTACCTTCCTTTTCTTCCTTCATGTTCCGGTCCTAGAATGCAATTTCCCGTTCTACACTTGTCTGATTGCAACGCCGGAGTTTGCAGATGCCAGGAATTGTACTAGGGGCCGAGGCAGTCTAACCCAGGTGTGAGATTATGTCATCTCACGCCGGCATTTAGTTAATTTTCATTCCACACTAGACCCTTTTTAGGCCAAGTGGTTGTTAATTCCTGTCTTAAGAATTTTTTCTAATAGTTTGCAAATCTTTCAACCATTCCATTTTTGTCATAAACTATTTATTAGAAAGAATAATATTATTTTGCTCATGTCTATTCAAACATCCAGTGTTTTATTTTCAAGATAAATCACAAAATTCAACATTGTGTAATGGATAATACAGGTCAATGCTGGGAATTATAGAAAATATATGGCTGCTGGAGGGTTTGTTTTTAAAATCAGTGCATTTGTAGTTTATTCTTGTTATCATAATTTAAATGTGTCAGCATTGAAAAATTAGTTTATTACCCAGAGAAACTTAATCAATTGAATACAATCTTCATTTTGTATTTCTCAAATCCAATAATCATTACTTAACAACAATAATCTTGCAAAACTGAAAAGTTATGAGACGGATCAGAATATATCAATACAAATCATTTTTCCAACAGCCAGATTTTTAGTAATCAAATAATTAAGCTATCAGAAATTGGAGGAACAACAGGTCAGGCAACATCCATGGATAAAAGTGGTCATCAACATTTTGGATCAGGCCCCCAAATCAACTAAAGTGCCTGCCTTTTTGTTGGGTATGTAAAACAGTCCCCATAATAAACCAACTCTGATACCATTCTCCAATTTTTCCTCCTCTACATTGACTACTTGATTGGTGCTTACATCTTGAACCCATGCAGAATGACAATGAACTTCATGGTCAACTTCCACTTCACCAGCCTATGCATGACATATCATCCTACAACACTTCCACCAACTTCAGCACATTCCGACCACCAGCCACATCCTCCCCTTCCCCATCAGTCTCGGCAAGACTCCTGGTCCATTCTTTCTTCTCAACCCACCCTTCCACCTCAATTACCAAAAGTTTAAATCTTATCCACACATCTCCCCCATCCATCTCCATTCATCTAGCTCCATTCAGACCCACAAGTGTGTTATTGATTAAGTATTTTTATTAAAATTGCACTGGCATTTCTCGATTAGCTTTGCCTTTTTATACCGATTTAATAAACATTTAAATTTTCCATTTCTTTCAAGAGCAAGCCTCTCTTCTCCTTAAAGCAGCATTTGAATTGAGAAAATTAAAAAGTGCAATGCAGTGAATTGCTTAAACACCATTATAGAGGGTGGGGTGGAAACTTAATCTTTCGGGTCTGGCACTCCCTGAACACCTGCATCCGACGCCAACAATGAAACACTGCATCTAACAGTTGAAACAAAAAAAACTCTTGAACAAATCCACTGGTTGGTTATCTGATCCATTAATCAATTAATTAACTGATGAGCTCAGAGCCAGGCTCATTTTCAATTTTCTGTTTTTCTTGGCTCTCTGCAAATTCTAACCAGCAGCTTAGACCATGAACTAAACAATTCAGTCTCCTTTTGTACCACAAGTGTATCGGCTCAAATGTTCTAATTACTGGATTGTTTTAATTCATTTCATGGATTCACTACTAATAATTGTAACAATGGAAGGTTAAACACTCTATTCCAGTTTGAACAAAGTTTCAATTTACATGCCAATTTTCAAATAATCATAAAAAGGGTCACAAAATGCATCCCTTCTATCAATGGACTCTTAAAAGATCAAAAATGTCAAATAAAACTTTAAAATACCAGTTACCTCATGAAGAGTTTCCTGGGCAACTGGCATTTTGTTACTGCAGGAAAAATCAAAGCATATTTGTGGCACAGTAAAACTGTCAATTCAGCCATGGAGCATATAGCATCAGACCAAAACATTTTCCAGACTTCTGGACATTGTTTTTTTTAAACAACACATTTCATTCAGTGTAACAGAATGGATGTAGAACTTCTTTTAATCCAATGCACTGTGTTTGGTGGAGAAACCAATCACAGGTGGAGAGATTGCTATGCAGAGCCCTTGCACTCTGTTCAGTAGAGTGATTGCAAGCTTCCTGTCGTGGTAATTCACCATCCTCTTCCAGCTCTTGATCAATCTGCAGCCTCTTGCATTTGAGCAACAAGGCCTTTGAAGTTCCAAGAACAACATTTTATCTTTAATCTGGGTACACCGTTGTCTGCAGGCTCCAATATCCCAGTGTTAAACTCTCCAACTTTCGACATTCATCCCTCAATCAACGGAAAATGTTTGGTTATTTGGTCAATGTCACAGGTGATAATTACTAGATAACTACAGTCTGAGGTTCCTCCTCATTTCATAAGGAAATTCATCATACTGGTACCCAAGAGCAAGGTGTGCAGTTTTAATGAAACTTGCATCTGCTGAGATTAAGTGCTTTGAGATTAAGTGCGCTGCAAATCAACTCCTGCCTGAGGACCCAGAATCCCTCCATTCTCCTGCAACAGGTTAAAAGCTCACCCTCCAACTCTCCATGACTTCACCTGGACCAAAAGCATACCCATGTCATCATTCATCAACTACAGATCAGCATTTACCACAATCACATTTCCCAAACCAATAGTTATGCTCTGGGATCTCAAGACTCTCTTCCTTATTTTGCAACTGGATCCTAAACCTGCTCATTCGCAGACCCCAATCAATGTGGATTGGCAAACACACCTCACTGGTCATCAACAAAGCAGCACCTCAAGGCTGCATGCCAAGTGGACAAATTCACTGATGGCACCACCGTTCATGGCTGTATAATATATGGAGTCCTGGTTTGACGAAAACCAGGAAATCCAGGAACTGCTGGCAAAGAAGCGATCTGCCCACCAGGCTCACCTTGCAAAGCCTTCATGGCCAGAGAAAAAAATGAGCCTTCCGTCTCACATGCAGCATTCCTCAGTGCAAACTCTGGGAGATCCAAAATGAGTGGTGGACTAGCCTCACCAAACAAACCCAGCTTAGCAGCGACATTGGCGACTTCGGGGGTTTTTATGAGACACTAAAGGCTGTGTACGGCCCCTCACCCCAAGTCCAAAGCCCGCTGCGCAGCTCAGACAGTGAAGTCCTCCTCAGTGACAAGATCTCCATCCTCAACCGATGGTCAGAACACTTCCAATCCCTTTTCAGTGCCAACCGCTCAGTCCAAGAATCCACCCTGCTCCAGCTCCCTCAACAACCCTTGAATCTAGAGCTGGATGAGGTCCTCACCCGGGAAGAGACATATAAGGCAATTGAACAACTGAAAAATGGCAAAGCAGCAGGTATGGATGGAATTTCCCCCCCCCCCCCCCCCACCCCCGGAGGACTGGAAGGCTGGCGCCAAAGCTCTGCATACCAAACTGCAAGAGATTTTCATGCTCTGCTGGGACCAAGGAAAGCTGCCTCAGGACCTTCTGGATGCCATCATCATCACCCTGTACATAAACAAAGGCGAGAAATCAGACTGCTCAAACTACAGGGGAATCACACTGCTCTCCATTGCAAGCAAAATCTTCGCTAGGATTCTCCTAAATAGAATAATACCTAGTGTCGCCGAAAATGTTCTCCCAGAATCACAGTGCGGCTTTCACGCAAACAGAGGAACTACTGACATGGTCTTTGCCCTCAGACAGCTCCAAGAAAAGTGCAGAGAACAAAACAAAGGACTCTACATCACCTTTGTTGACCTCACCAAAGCCTTCGACACCGTGAGTAGGAAAGGGCTTTGACAAATACTAGAGCGCCTCGGAAGCCCCCCAAAGTTCCCCAACATGGTTATCCAACTGCACTAAAACCAACAAGGTCGGGTCAGATACAGCAATGAGCTCTCTGAACCCTTCTCCATTAACAATGGCGTGAAGCAAGGCTGCGTTCTCGCACCAACCCTCTTTTCAATCTTCTTCAGCATGATGCTGAAACAAGCCATGAAAGTCCTCAACAATGAAGACGCTGTTTACATCCGGTACCGCACGGATGGCAGTCTCTTCAATCTGAGGCGCCTGCAAGCTCACACCAAGACACAAGAGCAACTTGTCCGTGAACTACTCTTTGCAGACGATGCCGCTTTAGTTGCCCATTCAGAGCCAGCTCTCCAGCGCATGAAGTCCTGTTTTGCGGAAACTGTCAAAATGTTTGGCCTGGAAGTCAGCCTGAAGAAAACTGAGGTCCTCCATCAGCCAGCTCCCCACCATGACTACCAGCCCTCCCACATCTCCATCGGGCACACAAAACTCAAAACGGTCAACCAGTTTACCTATCTCGGCTGCACCATTTCATCAGATGCAAGGATCGACAAAGAGATAGACAACAGACTCGCCAAGGCAAATAGCGCCTTTGGAAGACTACACAAAAGAGTCTGGAAAAACAACCACCTGAAGAAACACAAAGATTAGAGTACACAGAGCCGTTGTCATACCCACGCTCCTGTTCGGCTCCGAATCATGGGTCCTCTACCGGCATCACCTACGGCTCCGAGAACGCTTCCACCAGCGCTGTCTCCGCTCCATCCTCAACATTCATTGGAATGACTTCATCACCAACATCGAAGTACTCGAACTGGCAGAGTCCACAAGCATTGAATCCATGCTGTTGAAGACCCAACTGCGCTGGGTGGGTCACGTCTCCAGAATGGAGGACCATCGCCTTCCCAAGATCATGTTCTATGGCGAGCTCTCCACTGACCACCGAGACAGAGGTGCACCAAAGAAGAAGTACAAGGACTGCTTAAAGAAATCTCTTGGTGCCTGCCACATTGACCACCGCCAGTGGGCTGACATCGCCTTCAACCGTGCATCTTGGCGCCTCACAGTTCGGTGGGCAGCAACCTCCTTTGAAGAAGACCGCAGAGCCCACCTCACTGACAAAAGACAAAGGAGGAAAAACCCAACACCCAACCCACCAATTTTCCCTTGCAACTGCTGCAACCGTGCCTGCCTGTCCCACATCAGACTTGTCAGCCACAAACGAGCCTGCAGCTGACGTGGACATTACCCCTCCGTAAATCTTCGTCCGCGAAGCCAAGCCAAAGAAAAATAAGAAAGAAAGAATATATGGAGTGAGAAAATAGAATGGCGATTGAGAACCTGGTATGGTGGCAAACCAACCACCTTGTTTTGCCAGGCTTGGAAATCCAAAATGAAAGAAGCTGCAGAAAATGACAGCCATAGCCAAATCTATCATGGCAATAGCCTCCTGGCCTCTGAACCATGACCAAGAGGCACTGCCTCAAAGTCCTGGCAACATGCTCTCTCACTGCTACCTTCTGAAGAAAGGTATCCAAACTTGTAGACTGCCACAAGTTTCAATATCCCAATGTTAAACTCTCCAACTTTCGATGTTTATCCCTCAATCAACAGAAAATGTTTAGTTATTTGGTCAATGTCACAGGTGATAATTACTAGGCTCAATAGTTTCTTTCCAACAGTCATCAAGCTTCCGAACCTCCACACATCATCATCACACAACTTCAAGATCACCAAAGAAGATCTGTCGGCACTAGACATTTTCCCTCTTTTATTGTACATATTTTTCTCTCTCATTGTGTCATATGTTTTGTTTTATGTACCTGGAAAGATATTGAATGGGAGTTTACCATATACAGTAAATCATCTAAAAAATGGAGCAAATAACTCTTTCATTGCATCTGTACATTGTATTTGTTCTTATGACCCAAACCTTGCTCCAAATAGTCAATCTGGGTAGGAGCACGAGAGAAAACTGCAGTAATTTAAACAAAAGCCTGCTATATTTTTCGTGAATTGCTGAACTTGAAAATAAACTAGTGCCAAAATTACACATAACATCCATTTTTTCAAACTTTAGCCCCTTTTTCACTGGCACCTTGTCCCAGAAATTAACTGGGACAGGATCCAGTGGAAAAAGAAAACTGTCAGCACGCTGGCGTCAAATGACATCATTTCATACCAGAGATTAACCACCACAACCAGTGGAAAAGGGACAGGAGAAAGTCAACCGTTTCCAGTTGAAAGTAGAACATTCTGATCCCCAGGAATGAGTTGTATCCCAGTTAAGGATGACCCAGTGGAAATGGCACAAAGGGCTTCCTATCGTAGGACAACGTACAGCCAATTAACTGGGATGCCAGTTGAAAAGGGGCTTGCAGTGGCAGCTAAACGGAGTTGGGTCGAACGAGACCAGTAGTCGGTGGGCTCATTTGCACTCCAGTTTTTTTTTTAAAAACTTCCCACGCTGCGCCTTATAAGGCTACAGGCAAGTCCCACCCTCGTGCCAAAAACAATGTCATGACATTGCCCAGCATGCAAGCAGGCCCGACCCATCCAGCGGAAAAGATGATGCCAGCATCACCATCTTGACCGCTGCCGCGACTGTAACATGTGGAGCTGGTTCACCTGCCGTCAGTGATGGGCACTGCCACACACCACCCCCCACCCCCGCCAGAACTGGCAATAGTGTGCTGTGCCCCCAAGTCCTGTGTTGGTCTTGCCTTGGGGGGCCTGCTCCTACGCTTGGCTTACTGTAAAGCAACCAGCTGGCTGAGGTCGAGATGTGCAGGCTTCAGGAAGTTGGCTGTAAACAGTTCCTCCCTGCCCCCAATGTCTATTGTGAATGTGTTGCCGCTCCTGCGAACCACCTTGTAGGGTCACTTAGTTGGGTGGGGGTCCGTGGGAGGGGGAGGCAGTGCGCACCTCGGTGAACTAACACAGTCAGTTGTCTTTTAGTCTTCAGGCACAGAGGTGGGATGAGGGTGGCGGCCGTGGGGTGAGGGTGGCGGCCGTGGGGTGAGGGTGGCGGCCGTGGGGTGAGGGTGGCGGCCGTGGGGTGAGGGTGGCGGCCGTGGGGTGAGGGTGGCGGCCGTGGGGTGAGGGTGGCGGCCGTGGGGTGAGGGTGGCGGCCGTGGGGTGAGGGTGGCGGCCGTGGGGTGAGGGTGGCGGCCGTGGGGTGAGGGTGGCGGCCGTGGGGTGAGGGTGGCGGCCGTGGGGTGAGGGTGGCGGCCGTGGGGTGAGGGTGGCGGCCGTGGGGTGAGGGTGGCGGCCGTGGGGTGAGGGTGACGGCCGTGGGGTGAGGGTGGCGGCCGTGGGGTGAGGGATCCCAACTTGTCCCTCAGTTTTTCAGTGCTGCCCCTCCTGTGTCTGTACCGTTGGTGGCAGGGAGGAATTCTCCAGGGAGGGTCAAAGGGGCTCTGTACACAAACTCGGCCGAGGAGGCATAAAATGCCAGCTGAAGAAGGTCAGTGGCCTCCAATGTCTGCTGACCAGCTGTTTTGAGTGTGCTCCCATCGCTGTGGCCAATGCGCTGACTGTCAGGGAGTGAGAATGTCCATTCTAGGGTGGGCCAATGACATGGTTATGGGCTAGGGCTTCCTTGGTTCTTTCGAAAGCAGTGGTTGCCTCCTCACTCCAGGCCAAGTCTTTCGGTTTGGAGGTCATCATGGGAAAGAGGGGGCGCATGATTTGTGCTGCAACGGGTATAAAGAGGACCATGCCGACAAATTCCTGAAGGCCCTTGAGTGTGTTGGGTCTTGCAAACTGCTGAATGGCCTCCACCTTCTCTGGCAATGGTGTCGTTCGGTCCCTGGTGACTCTGTGGCCTAGAAAATTGAGCACCTCCTCCAGAACTGGCACTTTGCTGGGTTGACCGTGAGGCTGAAGTCAGCCAGGCAGGAGCAGAGTTTGCGTAGGGTGTTCCTGGTGGTTCCTGCTGGCGATGGCAATGTTGTCCAGGTAGATGAAAACAAAGTCCAGATCTCTGCCCACTGCATCCATGAGTCACTGGAAGGACTGCGCTGCGTTTTTAAGTCTGAAAGCCATGCGTGGAAGTCAAAGAGTCCAAAGGGCGTGATGATAGCTGTCTTCCAGATGTCGTCTGGATGGGTGGGAGTTTGGTGGTAGCCTCATGCCATCTGTATATGCAGGACTGGGTACGGTCCGGGGTAGTTGAATTGTTGAGGCACCGGTAGTCCCCGCAAATTCACCAGCCCCCTGTGGCCCTATGTACCATGTGCAGAGGGGAGGCCCATGGGCCTCCCCTGTGGCCTTTGGTACCATGTGCAGAGAGGAGGCCCATGGGCTGTCAGACCTGCAGATGATCCCCAGTTCATCCATACATTTGAACTCCTCCTTGGCCAGCTGCAGCTTGTCTGATGGAAGGAGTCTAGCCTTCACAGGGGAGGTTGTGGAAGAACACAACTCTGTGTCAAGATGTGGTGTTGCACACCGTACATCGGCATCATGGATGTGAACAGGGGGTGAAGGATGGAGGGAAATTCACTCAAAATGCAGCTGTACTTTTCGGTGGGGTGGTGACTGTGGCCATTTGCTGGTTCCACACGCTGGTGACAGCAAGCTGGATCATCTGGGCATGCACCAGGCGTTAAGCTTTGAGGTCCACGAGCAGGCTGTGAACTTGAGAGGAGGTCTGCGCCAAGGAGTGGTTTCTCCACCGTGGCTTGTGAGAAATCCCAGTGGAAGGTCTCATCGCCAAAGGCATATCAGCACTCGTCGCATGCCAAAGGTCTTTATGGCGGTGTTGTTGGCCACCCATAGGGTGGGCTTGCATGGTCAGGTTTCTAGTGGCTGAGCTCTGCCCCCATATTGACAAGGAAATGGCGGCCCATGGTCTCGTCTGTTACATGCAGTAGGCTGTTTGCATGGCCAGCGCTGGCCTCGGCGTTTCCCAGAAACATGCAGGGCTGCTTGCATTTACGGGTTTCTGCTCCCCAACGCTGGTGGTACGAATACCACCGCGCCTCTGCTCCCTTTGCTGGTTTACAAGGGCATTGCTGATTCCTGCTTGTTTGAGTTTTGGGCCGCTGCTCTGTCTGGGAGCATGTCAGCTGATTCATGGTGGATTCGTTCTCCCTTTGGGTGCACCGTCGCTGCAACCTTGCAGAGGATGGGGGGGGGGGGGGGGGAGAGAAAGGGTCGCTGAAATCCACATCTGCTAGCAGCAGCTGGATGTCATCAGGCATCTGTTCTAAGAATGCCTGTTCAAACATGAGGCAGGGCCTGTGGCCCTCTGCCATTTTGTCCATGAGGGCAGATGGCATTCTGTCCCATAGGCCGTCCAGGTGCATGTGCTCAGCTGCTCGTCTGGAGAGTCCATAGGTGCTTCAACACAGAGCATTTACCTTCCTCTAGTGGGTTCTGTTCGAGGACGTCCACTCTAGCTGCAGTTTTTTGGTCCAGGGAGCTGACGACATGGTAGTACTTGATGGAGTCTGAGGTAATTACTTTATCTGGAACTGTACCTCTGCCTGTCCAAACCAAGTGCGTGGGCGAAGCGTCCAGAAAGTCGGGAGTTTGAGGGCAACTGCACTGACTGCTGCAGCGTCCATACTGTTGAGTCCAGAGGCATTTGGACTGTCGGGGTCACAAATGTAGCAGCAGCTAAATGGAGTTGGAAAGAACGAGACCAGTAGTCAGTGGGCTCATTTGCACTCCAATTGTTCATTGAAACTTCCCATGCTGCGCCTTATAAAGCTACAGGCAAGTCCTGCCCTCACGCCGGAAACAAAGTCTTGACATTGCCCCAAGCGCATGCGGACCGACTGATGGAAAAGATGACCCCAACGGCGCCATCTTGACATGGCTGCTCCGCTGCCGTGACCATAACACGCAGAGCTGGTTTGCCTGCCGTTAGTGATGTGCACCACCGCAGGCTATTATTTCTACGAGCTCCATGTTGTGTTTCAGTCATTTTGGATCAGAGATAAATGCTCCTTTCCCTCAAGAGCTCTCCATCCATTTTGAAAGGTTTTCAAGCATCTCTGGATAACAAAATGTAAATATCACCTCCCAAGAGATCACTCACTCATCACTATACTCCAATGCAGTGTCTCCCTTCTTCTCGATATAGTCAAATTCAAATTGTAGCTCTCACCACCCCCCCCCCCACGCACTAACCGCCAACCCCCCCAGTCATTTTGTGCATCTCAGAAATTCAAAGGATTTACCAATCATGGAAGTCAGTGCCCAAGGGCACGACCATTAAGGGCTCTTCCCAAATCAGCTTAATTACACACCTTTCAAATACACTATTTGATGATTACAACATGATCAAACTTAGTTTAGGTGAAAGCAGAGATTGAACATCTACGTGAGCTTCTCATCATCTGTCATGACTCCCCCCGCCCAACTTCTACTCCACCTTCTGTCTCCTCTAATTGTTCCAACAAGGTTCAATTCTTTGGCTTGGCTTCGCGGACGAAGATTTATGGAGGGGGTAAAAAGTCCACGTCAGCTGCAGGCTCGTTTGTGGCTGACCAGTCCGATGCGGGACAGGCAGACACGATTGCAGCGGTTGCAAGGGAAAATTGGTTGGTTGGGGTTGGGTGTTGGGTTTTTCCTCCTTTGCCTTTTGTCAGTGAGGTGGGCTCTGCGGTCTTCTTCAAAGGAGGCTGCTGCCCGCCAAACTGTGAGGCGCCAAGATGCACGGTTTGAGGCGTTATCAGCCCACTGGCGGTGGTCAATGTGGCAGGCACCAAGAGATTTCTTTAGGCAGTCCTTGTACCTTTTCTTTGGTGCACCTCTGTCACGGTGGCCAGTGGAGAGCTCGCCATATAATACGATCTTGGGAAGGCGATGGTCCTCCATTCTGGAGACGTGACCCATCCAGCGCAGCTGGATCTTCAGCAGCGTGGACTCGATGCTGTCGACCTCTGCCATCTCGAGTACCTCGACGTTAGGGGTGTGAGCGCTCCAATGGATGTTGAGGATGGAGCGGAGACAACGCTGGTGGAAGCGTTCTAGGAGCCGTAGGTGGTGCCGGTAGAGGACCCATGATTCGGAGCCGAACAGGAGTGTGGGTATGACAACGGCTCTGTATACGCTTATCTTTGTGAGGTTTTTCAGTTGGTTGTTTTTCCAGACTCTTTTGTGTAGTCTTCCAAAGGCGCTATTTGCCTTGGCGAGTGGGGGAAACTCCCGATTTACAACACTTTTTTTTTATTATTAGTTCAGCCATAACAGTGCTGCTTTTTCTATGTTACCATTTCTTGTTCCATTTATTCCTTACTTTGTTTCCTGTGTATTCCCACTTCTGCTGAATGGTTATTGATCCAAAACCTTCACTTCATATTTCTCCTCACAGATGCCACCTGATCAACTCACAGAAAGTTACCCTTTTCAAATTCATTTTCTCAAATGGAAATAGAGCTGAAAGGAAAAAAAAATCAGGAAATGCGGATACATGTAATTAAAATTGCTTCCTCATACAGAAGTAAACACTGAAATGGACTGATCCCAAACACAATTTTACATGTTTTAATGCTTAATTTTCCAACCAGCTGGTTCTTACTTCCTTGCCTCTCAAGTTTAAAACAGTAACAGCTGCCATTTTTTGAATCAATGTTTTCTGATATATTATTTTTACTTACTTTCTCTGGACGTCACTGGGTTATCACCAGAATTTTTTCGCCCCCAAAACTAAGATGACACACATCAACCAGAGGGAGTAAAGGCACCTATTCTTTCCGAAAATATCTTTAGTAAACCAGTAGTTTTAATATCATAATTGAGACAGACCATTACTTTTCAATTGCAGATTCACCTAATTATGCGAATTTAAATTCCACAGCTGTCAGAGCTGGATTTGAAGTCATGAGCATGAATCTATGGTCCAAAGCTCCAACTACTAGTCCAGAAACTTAGAACCATATGACTGTATCCTTTTTAATTTTAGCTTCGTTGCTTCTATTTTTAAAAAATTGAATCCAAGTTGCTTTATTTTATACAAAGCACAGAACAGCTGGGCCACGTAGTTTGTTTCCTTGATTTTACTCTACATCAATTTTAATTTATTTACAGTGTTTAATAAATATTTTAATTTTAAAATGGTTTATACCCGAAACTACTTTTAGAAGTTGCCAAGCTGTCAAAATTCATCAGGGTGGTCTGGAAACAATCCTCAAAACTCACCATGCAAGATTCAGTCACATTTCATGAATCGGTCTGCTAACAAACAACCACAAAGCCAGAGACACCAAACCCAGCGAGGCCTGAGGAACAGTGTGAAGAATAAGCACAAGGAATCCACAATTCTCCTATTTAAATTAAAACTATGAAGTGCCTTAACCCACGTTGATTGCATGACCAAATCATGTTGCCTACAATTTTAATTCATGCCATTGTTCAACAAGTTTTATGCAGTCTTTAAAAGAGTTCACATTGGCATGTAAATTAATTAATTTTATAAAGAATAAATAAAATGTTTCCTTAAGCTGTTTAGAATACTTACCTGTAAATGTCAAGCACACTTAGGTCTAAGCGTTTTAAGGACTCCACTGTTTTCATTCCACAATACAGGTGTCTATTTTTTTATCCAGGATTATCAGGTCAGGACACCTGCCAATGTTCGAAATCTTCGGTATTTCAGAATAATTTTAAAATGGCGGTCCCTAATTAAATGCCTCGCTCCTAGCCCCCACTGTCCATCCATCGACCCCCCCCCTCACATCTAACTCCCAGTGCGGCAGCAGGGGTACAGTGCCGTCAGTTCACCGGAGCACCGCACTGGCTCGCGGCGAGAAGCAAGCAGTGACGGCTCAATGCAGGAGCTACGGCCATCTTCGTTCCCCATAATTCCTCACACAGCTGGAACCGCTCTATCAGAGCCAAGGATACACAGAGCAATTCCAGCTGTGTGGGGGATTATGTGTAAGGGACATGGCCATTGATCCCGCATTGAGCCAGCCACCTACTTCTTTCCCACCGGATGCTGGGGAACCAAGATTCACTTTTCCACCAAAGAGAGGAATTTCCCTCTGAAAACAGGGAATATTTGCAGAACATTTTTAAAACTCAATTATATTTCATTCGACCTATCCCACTTCAAACGTCCAACCTCTGAAATCACCGCAACTCAACCTTATTTAGTTAGTGTAAATGCCCTGCCTGTGTGAACGACAATTCTGGAGATAAGTATGCTAATTCATTACAGGAAATTAATGTTACTTATGTATAAAACGTTACTTGATGAACAGATGTCATCTACTGAAAAAAATGTGCCTGTTTTGGAGGTTGCTGGTGCTCAGAATCTCGGTTAAAAGGTTAGCCACCTGTACTGCAGCGATGAGGTATTACCACTACTAATAACCAAGTCAAAGAATAATCACTCATGGTTCTGCTGTTCAAACAAAAGCATCAAGCAGAAAAATTCATGAACCAGTAAATATTTTCTAACAAAAATAAATCTACTGTTTCTCCGGTTTGGTCAGACAGCTAGCTCTACCACTTCCACTACTGCTCACCTCACTTAAAGGGGAAATACTACAAAATGAGAAATCAATCAGCAACTCCTTCCTTATACATCAGGTGTCAGTCTGGATTAAGCACAAGCATGCAAGCTATTTATTATGCTATGGAGCTGGCAGTTCAATAATGGGTGAACATACTGCTTGCAAGAGAGATTGATTGTCATATCTAACAGGAATATCATACTGAAGTCAAACTCAACCATTTTCAAACATTTAAATACATTTTTGTTGCTATTTAAAAAGAATATGAAATGCAATTTTTTTCTCAAAAAGTAGTCAAAACTCAAGTCAAATCTCCTGCCCAGAAAACAGCATGCATTCATCACAATCCTCTTGGCCACTGAGCAAACTATCTATTCATTGATATTCACTGTCCATGACGTTACTTTTTCTCACAGAGTTTAATAGTTTAAATTTCTAACTAATATCCAAAGTTCAAAACTTATATATATATATATAAAAATATTTGAATTGCTAATCCAAATAAGCTGTTCAAGGGATTTGTTGAATTGCAGTTAAATTTCTGAAACAAACAAGACTGCAGATGATGAAAACTGGAGCAATGCAAAATGCTGGAGGAACTTAGCAAATCAGGCAGTATCCATGCAAGGCAACGGAAAGTCAATGTTGGACGCCAAAATCTTTAATTAGGACTAGCAAGGTAGATGACAAGCAAAAATAAAAAGGTACGGGATAAGAGGATACATGGGAGAGAAAGATACAGGAATATGCAAAAAGCTAGTTAATAGAAGAAAAAGGCAGAGGGCTAAGGAAGATGGGAGAGGACAGAAGATTATGGAAAGAAACAAAGGAGCTGGGAAGCCAGAGGAAGAAATGTTTGGTTGACAGGCAAGTCGAGAGGGCCAGGGAGGAGAAAGAAGGAACGGGAGGAGGAAGAAAAGGGCAGACAAAGAAGGGAGGAGGAATGAAAGGAACAGAGAGAGAGGGAAAAAGGGTAGGAAACAGAGATTACTGTAAATTGGAGGTCAATGTTGATGCCATCTGGTGAACTTCTTAACTCTTACTCTTTGTCCATCCTCCTGGTATGATCATGAGAAACAATGTGATGTGATAATCTGATTTTGACTCCAATACCCTCTCCATTCAACTTGATCAAAGTGAACACCATCACAAAATCTACTGTTTCTGCAATTGTGAAACATGCCTTGCAGATAATCAACAAGATAAATAAAAAAAATTTGGAAGGCAGAAGGATTAGTTAGGAGTTACAGCAATGAAGATGCAACTTACTCCATGCCTCTGTTCTACAACAGACAATATTCATCAACTCATTGATACATTTCTCCACTTAATAAGAAGTGTGCTTGTGCTTTGGAAATCCTTTGTAAAATTATGAATTTACTTCTCAGAACAAGTTGTGCATAATTTACAAAATAACTTTAAATTGTTTTGCTTACTGAAAACATATCCTTACATGGGGGGGGGGGGGGGGGGGGGGGCAGTCCCACTGTCCAAAATTATAATTAACAGTTAAACCCCTTCTTAAAAAAAAGGAAATTGGTCCTTGATACAGGACAATTTCCACAAACCGAGAGTACTTGTAGACACATAACTGACAGGATTGAAAGTCTCAAGATTGAGGGCTCAGAACAGGTACGTTCAATATCATTATCAGAAAATGCCCTCTTTGGTCCAGAATCGCACATTTCTCTCGCCTCTCTTTTGGTGAGGCGCGCGATTTTCTTAAATGGAAGGATGCTGCCCCGCCTACTCATGATCAGTAGTTGTTGTGACATCATGTCCAGTTTGAACATGGAAAATATTCATTATTCAATTAATAATTCAGAAATAAGATTCCAGAAGTTATGGAGGTCATTTATGACTCACTATCTTGCATTATTATTATTTTACTACAATGTAATGAAATAATTTGACTTGATTCTTTTCCACATTCCTTGTATTTTTTTTCTCCTTCATTTTCTTTTAATACTAGTCAAATATAGCATCTGGCAATGCGGTTAAGGGGACTGAGTTTTTCTCATACTATTTTCTTTTTTATATTCTTAGAGGCTTTCCCCCTCTAAAAAGCTATATACTATTTAGAATATCAATTATCTATGATTTACAATTTATGTTAGTGTATACAGAATCTTATTTTGTTTATGTAACTATCCATACTATCTTATTAAATGGTACCCTTTTTGTATAAAGTATTTTATTAAAATAAATGCCATTATTTCCCAGCAACTTCAGGACCAGTCCTTCGCTTAAAAATTAGTTCTGCCTCTAAGCAATTAAAGATAAATATAGTGTTCCAAGATTAAATACAAGTCTTCACACCATTGCCATAAAGGCACTGGAAAGATTCATTGTTCCAATATTGGCTGCATTATTTGTCTTCCTTGCCCAAACAGTTTTATCAGCTTTAACAGCTGGATGTGAGCCTGAAATGCAGCTGGAAGACAACATTCAATGAGTACAACAGATAGCATTTCCAATTTAATGGCTGCTCTGGTCCATTTAAGGTCACACAGTTTGGCAACTTTGCTCCCAGTTTTAATTAGCGGAGCCATTTTACAGTGCAGAAGGCTGGGCCTGTCACTTCATTCAATTCATTGCAACACCCATGATACCAAGAATAATGTGCACAGAAAATTACTCAAAATGAGAAGCAAGCTAACCAAATTTTAAAAAAACATCAGTGCTCTGCGATCTGGTTACATCTTTCCAGCAGTTTTGCAGACCTATTTGTTCCAGGTGCCCTTGTTGGTATCAAGAATCAGGAGGCAATGGTTTAATACTTCCATTGCCCAAGTTCTGTCAGTTACTTCTGAGTTCAGTTGAAACCTGCTCACATTGCTTCAGCAGATTCTGTCACATGAGATTTCCCTTAAAGTGAATTGTGCTTCTATAAACATCTGTAGGGTCAAACCAAAGTGATATCAAAGCTGCCCATGAATCTGACAACAATTTAAAATAGTCAGACAGCAAACCAGGAAGCAAGTGTAAAAATGTGAAAGGTCTGCAAATCTTTTGGGAAAATAACAGCCAAAATTGTGGAAACATTTTCAAGGAATAAATTAGTACAAATCCACATGAATAAATTCAATTATTTATGTCATTCAACAGCAGACCATAAAAACCCAAGTCAAAGAAGCAATCAATAATATCCTACACAACATCCTACATAAGGACAGTTAGCACATGTATTGCCAAAGAATAATTAAAATAGCAACCCAAAAATAACATACAGCAAGCAATAAAACCAGAAGTTTTGAGAGGAAGCTGAAGTGTTAGGGCCTTGGTAGCTGACAACACGATCACCAAAGATAAGTAATTAAAATTGGGTGTGACCCAGATATAGCCCAATTCAGGTCTAAAAACATAAAGCTGGAGAAACTCAGCAGGTCAAGCAAAGTCCTTTATATAGAACAGGTTTTTAAAAATACATAACCAACATTTCAGGCTAGAGTCCTTCATCAAGGTATGGAAAAATGTCAGGAAGAGTCCAAACAAAAGAGTAGGGGCGGAGGTGGGGGAGATGTAGTCACAAAGGTAGGAGGTGATAGGTAGAGAAGGGAGGGAGGGGACAGTAGCAATCAAGGGGAGGAGGAATGGTCAGCTGAATAGAGGGGGAAGGGAAGGGGGAAGAGGCAAGCAAGGTTAGCAGAAACTGGAAAAGTTGATGTTAATGCCATCTGGCTGGAGAGTGCCCAGACAGAAAAATCAGGTGTTGTTCCTTCAATTTGCGAGTGGTCTTGTTTGGATAGTACACAAGGCCATGGACAGATATGTGAGTATGGGAGTGTGACAAAGAACTGAAATGGTTGGCTACTGGGATGCCTCGGTCACTGGTGCAGTCAGAACACAAGTGCTCAGCAAAATGATCTCCCAATCTGTGCCTAGTCTCTCCAACGTAGAGAAGGCCATGAAGGGAGCACTGGATGCAGTAAATCAGACCTGTGAATATACAAGTGTTGCTTCACATGAAAGGCCTGTTTGGGGCCCTGAGCCATGGTGAGAGAGGAGGAGTGGGTCAAGTGTGGCACCTCCTATGGCCATAGGGAAGGTGCCGGTGGGGAGGGGAGGGGGTGGGTAGGGATTGGTGGGGAGGGATGAGTGCATAAGGGAGTTACAGAGAGAGCAATCCCTACAAAAGACAGAGAGGGAGGGGGGGGGAATTTTCTGGTAGTGGGATCATGTTGTAAGAGCTGGAAATTCCAGAGGATAATGTGTTGGATGGGGAGGCTGGTGGGGTGGTAGGTGAAGATGAGGGGGAATTCTATGTTTGTTGCGTCTGGGGGCAGTTGGGCCAGGGCAGATGAGCAGGAAATGGAGGAGATGCAGGTGAGGACAAAGTTGATGGCGATATGCAGTGAAAGCCACATTTGTGGAAGAAGGCAGCACTTCTGAAGATATGGACTGAAAGACCTCTTCTTGGGAGCAGGTGTGGCGAAGACAGAAATTGAGAAAAGAGGATAGAATCCTTGCAGATTACAGGGTGTGAAGAAGTGTAGTCAAGGAAGTGGGTGGTTTCGAACCTTGATGAAGGGCTCTAGCCCAAAATGTCAGTTATGTATTTTAACCTTTGCTACATAAAGGATGCCTGCTAGACCTGCTGAATTTCTCCAGCTTTGCATTTTTAAACTTCAAACACAGCGTCTGTAGATTTTTGTGTTTTTTCCCACTTCGGATCTCGGTCTCTGAGATTTAAGGTGACTCTGCTCAGAAGCAACAAGACACTGAAAGGATCTGAATGCAAAGTTTTTTAATTTATTGCTTAGCTGGAGACCAAAGTCACAATTAGATGCAAGGGTCATAACAGACAAATACAATATGATCTAAGACAAAGACACAAGAGTTTTGGGTGACCTCGTTTCTGAAGCAGTAAGCATCAAGGCCAGTCAAGAGTCCATGGAGGTCTGCAGGTTATTGATGATGTATTCACAGGCAATGAGCAGAAGTACGAGTGGAATCATACACTATGAAGCTACGCATAGGTCATTTAAACAGAGACACAGATATCTCGTCCAAAATTCGTTGTCAATTATACGGAGATAAATTAAGAGAAAATTGGTTTAGTGTCAGCCAATACGTAGTGCAGCGCAAAAAAAAATCCACAGGAGAGTGCAGAGTGCCCGAGGAAAATTCAATTAGAGCAGAACCAACATTATTTCACAAATGAGCTTCGTTCATGAGTCCAAGGACAGGAAAAAAAACTCTTTGAAACTCCCCTCCAAGTCAAGAAGGAGACAAGGTGGGAAAGTCAGCTTCAGATCAATGTCACTCAGAGGAATAATCACAGTAAAGGATCCAGAAGCACATGGAAACTGGTGTTACAATTTCATAAATTGTTTTAGATACTTCTACCCTGGGGAAAAATACTCACTGTTTACCTTAGCTATACTCTTAGTCACCACTCCGCCTCCTACACTTAATGGAAATATATCCAACCTCTCCCCATAACTCAAGCACCCCAATCCAGTAACATTCTTGTTAAATTGCAGGAAATTATGTACTCTTATGAATGCAGTCATTGTACAAAATTTCACTGAGCTTTGGCCCAGTGTTCAGAGACCCCCAAAAGAGTGGGCACAAGTTTATAATGTGAAAAACACACAAATGCTGGAGAAACTCAGCAGGTCAAACAGTGCCTTGATGCAACAACAGTGAAAATCCATCACCAACATTTCAGGCTTGAGCCCTTCATCAAGGTGCGGGGGAACATGAGAGATGTCCAAATAAAAGGGGGGGGGAAGGGGAGGACACTGCAGGAGGGAGAAGGGAGAGGGTTACCCCTCCTACCCTTCACCCCCCCCATGGGCTACCCTTCTCTCTCTCCCGCATCCATCACCCACACATTTCCCTTTCCCCCCCGCCAACCCTCCCCACCTCCCTTCTCCATCCTCGGACCTCTCCAACACCGCCCCCACCCCGACCCTTTCTCCTGCTTCAAGACCTCTTCCTCCTCCTGGACATCTCTGCCCACTCTGGATCTTTTTAATCTCCAATTACTGCCGGGACATCATCCATCTCAACATCACTACCCTCTGTCCTACTCCAACCTCATCTCCTCAGAACACTCCGCCCTCCACTATCTCTGCAACAACCCTAACCTCACTATCAAACCCGCAGACAAGGGTGGTACTGTTGTAGTCTAGTGCACAGCTCTCAGACACCTCCTCCAATCAACCCCTCCCACAGGATCCCACCATCGTATCTAACACCCAACAAGCCACCGTATCTAACACCATCTCTTACCTCTGACTTTGGACACGTCCTCCCCACACCCCACATCCCCATCAGCCATCAACCTCTGTCTCCCATCCTAGCATTGCCTGTTTCTACCTTCTACCCAAGATACATAAACCTAACCATCAGGGAAGGCTCATTGTCTCTGCTTTCTCTTGCCCCACTGAACTAATTTCTTCCTACCTTGACTCCATCTTTTCCCCTCCTAGTTCAATCCTTCACCATCTATATCCACAACACCTCACTTACCCTCCACCTCCTTCAAGACTTCAAATTCCCCAAACCGGACTGCCTCATCTTCACAATGGATATCCAATCCCTTTACATCTGCATTCTCCTCACAGAAACCTCAAAGCACTTAGTTTTTTTTTCCTGGACCTCAGACCAGAACAGTTACCTTCCACCACCACCTTTCTCCACCTGGCAGAACTTGTCCTCACTCTTAACAATTTTTCCCTTAATTCATCCCACTACCTCCAAGGGTTTTGTGGAGCAAAACATACTGCAAGCCTACACAGGCAATCCCCCCCCCCCCCCACCGAACTCTTCCTTCAATACATCGACCACTACATCAGGGCGGCCTCATGCACCCACGATGAGCTCGTCAATTTCATCAATTTCGCGGCCAATTTCCACCCAGACCTCAAACTCACCTGGTCCATCTCTGGACCTCTCTGTCTCCATCTCAGAAGTACAAAACCTCTAACTCCCACAACTACCTGGACTACTTGTCCTCACGCCCTGTCCTCTGCAAAGGCTCAATCCCCTTCTCTCAATTTCTCCATCTCTGCCGTATCTGCTCCCAAGATGAGGTCTTCCAGTCCAGAGTCTCTGAAATGTCTGCCTTTTTCCACAAACGTAGCTTCCTCTCCATCACTATTAACTTGGCCCTCACCTGTATCTCCTCCATTCCTTGGTCATCTGCCCTAGCCCCCCCATCCCTAGAAACAATGAACACAGAATCCCCCTCATGCTCACCTACCACCCCACTAGCCTCCGCATCCAACACATTATCTGCCGGAATTTCTAGTAGTTACTACAAGACCCCATCACCAGACATTTTTCTTTCTCCTCCCCTCTTAGCCTTCTGTTGGGGTCATTCCCTCCATGATTCCCTTGTACACTCTTCCCTCCCCACCCCCGACTCCTTCCACTGTGGCCTGAGGAGGTGTAATACCTGGACCGACACCTCCTCCTTCACCACAGTCCGAGGTCCCAAACAAACCTTTCAGATGAAGCAACACTTCACCTGTACCTCCAAAGAACTCATTTACTGCATCCGGTGCACCCTCTTTGGCCTTCTCTATATCGGAGAGACAGGTTGCAGATTAGGAGATTGCTTCGCCCAGCACCTCCTCTCCATCCGCCATAAAAGTGACCTCCCCGTAGCCAACTATTTCAATTCAGAGTCACCCTCTCAAGCTCACATGGCCTCGCACACAACCCCACCTTGACCACTCACAGATTGGAGGAACAACACCTCATTTTTCATCTGGGCATCTCCAACCCCAGGGCATGAACACAGAGTTCACTGCATTCCACTAATAAGTTTGCCATTCCCCCCCAGCCTTTAACTAGTTATTCCTATTCCTCCTTCCTTTCTCCCTCTGCCTTGCCTAGGCTCCTCCCCCTCCTCCTGCGGTGTTCAACCCCTCTCCACCTATCATTTCCCACCCTCATCACCCCCCCCCCCCCCGTTTTGTTCAGACATCTCTTATGTTTAACCCACACCTTGATGAAGGGCTCAAGCCGAAAAGATTAGTGATGTATCTTCACCTTTGCCTCATCAAGGCACTGTTTGACCTGCTGAGTTTCTCCAGCATTTGTATGTGTTTTTCACTCAACCGCAGTGCCTGTTTTACCACAAGTGTAATAATGTGATTTGGCAAATCCACCGCTTGTTTTATTTTAGGAGAGCTTTAAAAGGGGTAGAAAATCAGTTTGTAAGTGAATCATTCATTTCAGAATGAGGCCAAAGCACAACCAAAGCTTCAATCAAGAAAAACAATCCCACATTCCATCACAGGTGAACCTAAAAGATCTTATGCCTCTTGGAGAATATTAGTTAAGATTTCCTCCAGAATACTCGTTATATTTTTACCTGATGAACACTTCAAGAACAGTGATTAAAAATTAATAGAATTTACAGGCTATAACAGTTTAAACATGGCCAGAGGCCCCACACAAGGAAATATCTTCGACTTTGGGTTTTTTAAATATTTTGAGTTTTTACAGATTCAGTAATTTCAACAACCAATCTTTGTTTTAAACATTCGTAGAATGTAGAGTCTGTGTTTTGTCTTTCCCTTGCCCCCAAACACGCTATACCAATTATACATTATTACAAATGGGGTTCAGAGCTCCCACCAAAAACCTCAAACAACCTAATTAAATAACCCAAGTAAGAAATAAAAGACAAAAACTAAAAGAAAAACAAAACTAATAAAACAAACTAAACAAAAGGCTAAAAAGAAAACATGCACGTCACCTGTGCCATGTTCCATTTCCTTAACTCCAATCTTTTCCATACCAAGACAAGTTTTTATAGCATTCATATTTCACAGGGAGGGGGAGCTAGTCAATCTACATGCCCAAATATTTCAGATATGGCTGCCACACTTTAACGAATGTGTCATGTTTCCCCCTTAGATTGCAAGTGATTTTTTCCAAAGGAATGCAATTTTGCATTTCCATGTTCCATCGTGTAGTATTTAATTGGGAGTCAGACTTCCAAGTAACCATTATATCTAAAACTCACATTTCCAATATCTCACAACAGATACAACTCCAGATCTTGTGGAAAATCCACTATTGTAATTTTTTTTCTCTTCCCAGAAGTCTCACCTTTGTACATAATCAAGTGGAGTGGACAAAAGTTCCAATCTTCACACCGAAAGCACATTTCTGAAATTTCCAGCTTTGATTTATGTAACTTTTGTGGAGTGAGGTACAGCTGGTATAAAAAGTTATATCGCACCAACCTGTATCTGGCATTAATGACCCCAATTACACTGTCCAGACAGAGGTCTTGCCACCACTCTTCATTGATGGTTGTGCCCAAGTCCGACTCCCATCTCTCCCTTGACCTGTGTCAGACTGGCTTCGGGCCCTCACTTTGGATTAAATTTACACACGTTCTCTTGTCAAATTAGAATCTCCACATTACTAGACCTAGACAGGGTCAAAGACAGTCCTAATTTTTTTTCCCTTAAAAAGATCTTAATTGCAGATAGCAGAAGAATGTTCTATTAGACAGACCATATTTGTTTCTCAACTGCTCGAATGACACAAGCTGCCTTTGTTCGTAACAGTTGACACACCTGATCCCCTTCTGGCACCAGGTGCCAAAGTCAAGGATTTCAACTTGTTCTGGGTCAAGGACATTTAGTAGATACCTTCCATCGAATACACTGATTTTTTTTTGCCATATCTGAAGAATATGATTTAGTATGAGGTTATCTGCTTTCGTTGAAATTCATTTTGTGTCCCATTTGTATACAAATTCTCCTGCCATCTTTTCACCTATTACATCTAGTCCTATTAGTGCCCAGGAGAGGGAATGCCCCCTTTCAAAGAGGAGACGATAAACATTGCCTGGGCTGCCCAATAGTTTTTTTTATATATATAAATTTGGTAATTTTAACCCCCTCCCCCACCAATTGTGATCCCATGTCAACTTTTCCATGGAGATTCCAGTCACCTTACCATGCCACAGGAACCTTCTGACACATTCGCTAAGCATATGGCAATGAAGTTTTAGCATCACCAGTGTTATGTGCAGAGTCCTCCATCCATCAAGGTCCTCCTCAATCTTCTGGAAATCAGGTTCAGGGCTCATGGAGGGTATGCGGGCATCCCGAAAGGCCTCTAATGCAGACTTCCCAACACCTCAAGAGGATTTGAAACCAGGAGGGGAGGTGCTCTGATCTGGCTACCTGGACTTGCATTTGGGATTACTGCTGAACAACATGCTGTGTGACCATGGAGCCAGAGAGGCAGCAAGATCCACAGTCAGTTGATGTCTACAAAGGGAACATCTTTTGCTTTCTTTTAATAATGGTGCAGGAATAAGTGGTAATATTTAATATCAAATCTGTACCGATCACTGAAGGCAAGTCTTGCAAAGAAGATTGAATAAGGTGACTTGATACAATAAGACCTAAATTGTACCCACATTCTCAAACTGTGTTTAATGACTGGGTTGTCAGTTAACTTGAATGAAGAAGATAGAAGACCCAAGAATTGCCAACATGAAAATATTCTTAGTAAAATTTAGCTCCTTTCTACTCATGTGGGGCAGACAACTTGGTTATCAAATTGTAACAAAATGATCAAGTTATGTAATAAAATCTGAATTTAGGAAACGCCAAACCACCATTTCTTTTAAATTTTTGAAGATGAACTTTATTCAAGTGGGGGCATTTTCATTACCATATGCAAGAAGATACAAGCAAATCAAAAAAGATTTGGGAATAAAAATTGGTATAGATTTGAAAAGATACAAAAATTTAGGTAAAATGTTCACTTTAATAGAGTTAATTTAACCAATCACAGAAATAGATAAAGTAAACCATCTCATTAGGGATAATTTAATATGTTTAAACAAAGTAGAAAATAATCCCTTAAAAAGATGTTTAGAACTCTTTACAATTGTAACACCAAGTAAATTGCATTCTCACAATCTTAAAAGGAAAATTAAAATACCTTTGTATAGAACACTTATGAAGATTCAACTTATACCCTGAAAACTGAGATAGTAAAGAAGATCTGGATTAGATATATAAAGCAAAACATCATCTGCATATAGGGAAACTTTATGTTCAATACCCTTCCTGTAAATTCCTGAAAAATCTCTGCACTCACGAAAGGCAAATGCAAATGTTCCAAATCCAAAAAGACCTTTTTATTGACAAAAATTTTGCATCTTTTGAACAATTGGTTCTAAAATCAACTTCACAAGCTTTTTTTAGATTTTACAAACTTTGATAAATCTCAGATTCTTGATTTTCCTGGGATTCCCGAGGTGAATATTCTTGATATATTTCTTGAACTCTTTTCTTCTTCTTTGGCTTGGCTTCGCGGACGAAGATTTATGGAGGGGGTAAAAAGTCCACGTCAGCTGCAGGCTCGTTTGTGGCTGACCAGTCCGATGCGGGACAGGCAGACACGATTGCAGCGGTTGCAAGGGAAAATTGGTTGGTTGGGGTTGGGTGTTGGGTTTTTCCTCCTTTGCCTTTTGTCAGTGAGGTGGACTCTGCGGTCTTCTTCAAAGGAGGCTGCTGCCCGCCAAACTGTGAGGCGCCAAGATGCACGGTTTGAGGCGTTATCAGCCCACTGGCGGTGGTCAATGTGGCAGGCACCAAGAGATTTCTTTAGGCAGTCCTTGTACCTTTTCTTTGGTGCACCTCTGTCACGGTGGCCAGTGGAGAGCTCGCCATATAATACGATCTTGGGAAGGCGATGGTCCTCCATTCTGGAGACGTGACCCATCCAGCGCAGCTGGATCTTCAGCAGCGTGGACTCGATGCTGTCGACCTCTGCCATCTCGAGTACCTCGACGTTAGGGGCGTGAGCGCTCCAATGGATGTTGAGGATGGAGCGGAGACAACGCTGGTGGAAGCGTTCTAGGAGCCGTAGGTGGTGCCGGTAGAGGACCCATGATTCGGAGCCGAACAGGAGTGTGGGTATGACAACGGCTCTGTATACGCTTATCTTTGTGAGGTTTTTCAGTTGGTTGTTTTTCCAGACTCTTTTGTGTAGTCTTCCAAAGGCGCTATTTGCCTTGGCGAGTCTGTTGTCTATCTCATTGTCGATCCTTGCATCTGATGAAATGGTGCAGCCGAGATAGGTAAACTGGTTGACCGTTTTGAGTTTTGTGTGCCCGATGGAGATGTGGGGGGGCTGGTAGTCATGGTGGGGAGCTGGCTGATGGAGGACCTCAGTTTTCTTCAGGCTGACTTCCAGGCCAAACATTTTGGCAGTTTCCGCAAAGCAGGACGTCAAGCGCTGAAGAGCTGGCTCTGAATGGGCAACTAAAGCGGCATCATCTGCAAAGAGTAGTTCACGGACAAGTTTCTCTTGTGTCTTGGTGTGAGCTTGCAGGCGCCTCAGATTGAAGAGACTGCCATCCGTGCGGTACCGGATGTAAACAGCGTCTTCATTGTTGGGGTCTTTCATGGCTTGGTTCAGCATCATGCTGAAGAAGATTGAAAAGAGGGTTGGTGCGAGAACACAGCCTTGCTTCACGCCATTGTTAATGGAGAAGGGTTCAGAGAGCTCATTGCTGTATCTGACCCGACCTTGTTGGTTTTCGTGCAGTTGGATAATCATGTTGAGGAACTTTGGGGGACATCCGATGCGCTCTAGTATTTGCCAAAGCCCTTTCCTGCTCACGGTGTCGAAGGCTTTGGTGAGGTCAACAAAGGTGATGTAGAGTCCTTTGTTTTGTTCTCTGCACTTTTCTTGGAGCTGTCTGAGGGCAAAGACCATGTCAGTGGTTCCTCTGTTTGCGCGAAAGCCGCACTGTGATTCTGGGAGAATATTCTCAGCGACACTAGGTATTGTTCTATTTAGTAGAATCCTAGCGAAGATTTTGCCTGCAATGGAGAGCAACGTGATTCCCCTGTAGTTTGAGCAGTCTGATTTCTCGCCTTTGTTTTTGTACAGGGTGATGATGGTGGCATCACGAAGATCCTGAGGCAGTTTACCTTGGTCCCAACAAAGCTTGAAAAACTCATGCAGTTTGGCATGCAGAGTTTTGCCGCCTGCCTTCCAGACTTCTGGGGGGATTCCATCCATACCTGCTGCTTTGCCACTTTTCAGTTGTTCGATTGCCTTATATGTCTCATCCAGGGTGGGAACCTCATCCAGCTCTAGCCTTAGGGGCTGTCATCCTGGGCGACTTCAACGCTCGTGTCGGCAAAGACTCAGAAACCTGGCCAGGAATCCTGGGCAAGCATGGCGTCGGCAAGTGCAACGACAATGGGCGCCTCCTGTTGGAGCTCTGCGCAGAACAGCGGCTTGTCATTACAAACACCCTTTTTCAGCAGAGGGACAGCCTTAAGACCACCTGGATGCATCCCCGATCCAAACACTGGCACCTCCTGGACTACATCCTGGTGCGAGAAAGTGACAAACAAGATGTGCTCCACACCAGGGTCATGCCTAGCGCGGAATGCCACACTGACCACCGGCTGGTTCTGCCTAGCGCGGAATGCCACACTGACCACCGGCTGGTTCGCTGCAAGCTCAACCTTCACTTCAAGCCAAAGCCCAGGAACAATAAAGCCCCCAGAAAGAGGTTCAATGTTGGAAAACTGCAGTCAGACGAAGCGAGAGGAAACTTCCAGGCAAACCTCAAAGCAAAGCTCGACGTTGCAACCCGCCTCACGGACCCGTCCCCTGAAACCCTCTGGGATCAGTTGAAGGCTACCATACTGCAATCCACTGAAGAGGTACTGGGCTTCTCCTCCAGGAAAAACAAGGACTGGTTTGACGAAAACAGCCAGGAAATCCAGGAGCTGCTGGCAAAGAAGCGAGCTGCCCACCAGGCTCACCTTACAAAGCCGTCCTGTCCAGAGAAGAAACAAGCCTTCCGTCGCGCATGCAGCCATCTTCAGCGCAAACTCCGGGAGATCCAAAATGAGTGGTGGACTAGCCTCGCCAAACGAACACAGCTCAGCGCGGACATTGGCGACTTCAGGGGTTTCTACGAGGCTCTAAAGGCTGTGTACGGCCCCTCACCCCAAGTCCAAAGCCCGCTGCGCAGCTCAGACGGCAAAGTCCTCCTCAGCGACAAGATCTCCATCCTCAACCGATGGTCAGAACACTTCCAATCTCTTTTCAGTACCAACCGCTCAGTCCAAGATTCTTGAACTACAACCTCCCTATAAAGGCTTAATATCTCTTATTTATGACAAAATGGCTCATCCAAGACAAGCCCCATTAATTAAAATCAAGAATGCCTGGGAGCAGGATTTGAACCTTTCACTATGCACTGAGGTTTGGAATTCTTTTTAAACTGATTAACACTACATCCCTTTGTGCACGGCATTGTCTGCTGCAATTCAAAGTGGGACTCAGAGCACATCCCTAAAGTCAAATTGTCTCATTTTATTCAGACAACATACCCACCTCTAATTTGTACTACACTATTTGGCCAAGACAATGATAATCACCAAGCCCAAATGAAAACTAAAAGGTGGCCGGTATCAGAAACATTTTGATAGTGTCCAAACCTGAAACATTAGGCCTTTTCACATTGCGGGAGAGTGGCAACCCTACTTGGATCCAGACAGGACCTCCTGGGCCTTTCACAATGCGGTCCAAATTCCCTGTGATTTGCCCTCCCTGGCAATTTAGGGGGTCCCTCCCCCAGCAATGACATAGTGAGTGACGCATTACATGTTCACAGGAAGTCTTACCAGAAGTTGGATCACACAATAATGACAAATCTGACTTAACCAGAGTGGCCAATGACCCAGACACGCAAGCAATGACACAGCACACAAGCACTGATGTCACGACATCCCCCTTCTCGGCCATTTGCCAATTCAGACCGCAAGGAGAGGGTAGCCAGGGCTACATTTTCACACCACCAGTTCACAGGAGGGTTCATAGGAAAATTTCACAGGAATTCCCATTTTACACAGCAGTGTGAAAAGAACTAGTGATTGTTTCTACCCACAGCAATTCTTTATCTGCTTATTTAACTGTGTATTGGGCTAGATTATGCTTGATTCAATTGACTATTTCCTATTGTTAGCTCACACCCAAACTACTTTTATCTCCATAGTTTAAGACTAATTGACCTTGATAACTCAGACCAATTTTTTTTTAATTAATCCCTTAAATACAAGGTGTTTTACCACTGCACCTAATCTAACATTGGCATGTCACAACAATGATTTGTGGTCCTCAAGCCCCATTCCTCCTCCTCTTTCCCCTCCCTGTGCTGTCACACACACCTTCCTTCCTCTGACGCTGACAGAGGGCATCATCTTCAGCCTCTTTCTCTAATCACCTCCTTGCATCTTGCTGCTTTTTTTTAAAAAAAACCCTCCTCCAATTTATATTCATCTACCCACCCGTGCTCCTCCCTGCACCCCCCCCCCACCCCCACTGCTTTATTTGGGCATTTGCCCATTTCTTGCTGTTCCTAATGAAGGGTTAAAGGCTAAAATGTTGACAACTATCACCTTTCAAGGATGCTGCCTGACCCACTGAGCTCTTCCAGCATTTCATGTTTCTCCAGCATCTGCAACTTCTCATTTACCAACTTGGCATTTCACAATTACAATCTATCACACATTTAACCCATACACTAATCAAACAGTCCTACTGTTCAAAATTATCTCTGAATTATGATGCAGACAAATTATTGCCTCAACATTTAGAGCTGAAAGCTTCAAGAATAATGTGAAACCAACAAGTCAAAAAATAATTTGCGTGACTACAAATTAAAATTACAGTAACCAGAAGTACTGGCACCACCTACGGCTCCTAGAACGCTTCCACCAGCGTTGTCTCCGCTCCATCCTCAACATCCATTGGAGCGCTCACACCCCTAACGTCGAGGTACTCGAGATGGCAGAGGTCGACAGCATCGAGTCCACGCTGCTGAAGATCCAGCTGCGCTGGATGGGTCACGTCTCCAGAATGGAGGACCATCGCCTTCCCAAGATCGTATTATATGGCGAGCTCTCCACTGGCCACCGTGACAGAGGTGCACCAAAGAAAAGGTACAAGGACTGCCTAAAGAAATCTCTTGGTGCCTGCCACATTGACCACCGCCAGTGGGCTGATAACGCCTCAAACCGTGCATCTTGGCGCCTCACAGTTTGGCGGGCAGCAGCCTCCTTTGAAGAAGACCGCAGAGCCCACCTCACTGACAAAAGGCAAAGGAGGAAAAACCCAACACCCAACCCCAACCAACCAATTTTCCCTTGCAACCGCTGCAATCGTGTCTGCCTGTCCCGCATCGGACTGGTCAGCCACAAACGAGCCTGCAGCTGACGTGGACTTTTTACCCCCTCCATAAATCTTCGTCCGCGAAGCCAAGCCAAAGAAAAAGAAAGAACCAGAAGTATCATGTACAAGAACCATTTCCTACCTGAGAACCGAGCAACCGGAGAATATTCAGACAAACGAAAACAGAGGAGCAACATGTTACAAGCAACATTCACAAGGCACAGAATGCATCCTGTGCAAAAGCCAACTGATTCACAAAATTGCTTCAAGACTATTTGGAAGTGTTAAAGCAATTAATTTTGTGTTTCCTAACAACACATTTGTCAATTTAACAAGTAAAGTCTGCAGACACGAGAGTTGGAGTGCAATACACAAAAGATGCACCTTTTTATTCAGGTACCTGCCCACCTTTTGCTCACACCTTAACGAAGGGCTCAAACTCAAAATGTTGGTTTCCTCATGACTATAAGATATAGGTGCAGAAGTTGGCCATTTGGTCCATTGAGTCCACTCCATCGTTCTACAAAAGCTGATCCATTCTCTCACTCAGCCCCACAGCCCGCCTTCTCCACACAACTTTTGATGCATGACTTTTGAAATAGCTATCGATCTCAGCCTAACATACACTCAATGACCTGGCCTCCACAGGCACCCATAGCAGCAAATTCTAGAGGTTCCCTGCTCTCTGACTAAATAAATCCCTAGGCATCAATTTAAATGAGCACTCTTCAATCTTAAAGTTATGCCCTTTTGCTCTGGACTCCCATAACTTGGGAAACAAACATTGCCTCTGTCTAGTCCATTCAACATTAAAAATGCTTCACTGAGAGCATGAAAATACAGTACAGGCCCTTCAGCCCTTGACATTGTGCCCACCCATATATTCCTTTAAATAATAGTACTAAACCCCCCCTACTCTGTAACCCTTTATTTTACTTCCATCCATGTGCCTGTCTAAGAGTCTCTTAAATGCCCCTAATGTTTCAGCCTCCACTATCATCCATGGCAAGGCATTCCAGACATCCACAAGTCTGCATTAAAAAAATGTACCCCTGATGTTTTCCCTACTTGCCTCCTTTCACTTTGTACACTTCCCCAGGCGTTTGTTACTCCTGCCCTGTGAAACAGATGCTGCCTCTCAATCTTGTAGAGATCCAATCCTTCTACATCCTCTCATCCTTCTACACTCTAAAAAGTCCCAGCTCTGCTAACCTTGTCTCATAAGACTTATTTTCCAACCCAGGTAACATCCTGGTAAATCTCCTCTGCACCCTCCCCATAACTTCCACGTCTTTCCTATAATGAGGTGACAAGAACTGAACACAATAAGTGTGGTATCACCAGAGATTTGTGGAATTGCAACCTGACTTCTCTACTCTTGAGCTCAATCCCCCTACTAATAAAGCCCAGCATCCCATAGGCCTTCTTAACTATCCTATCAATCTGTGGGAATAACCTTGAGGGATGTATGGATTTGGACCCCAAGGTCCCTCTGTTCATGCACACTCTTAAGTAACTCTTGCTAGTTCCTTCCTCATCCCATCCTAATTAGCCCTTACCAGCCATAAACCCTATACTCAGCCTTCTAATTTTCCCTTCCAAAATGCATTACCTCACACTTATCCAGATTGAACTCCACTTCTCTGCCAACTCTGCATCCTGTCTACATCTTCATGTAATTCTAGACAACCTTCAGTTCCATCCACAACTCCTACAATCTTTGTATCATCTGCAAACTTACTGACCCATCCTTCAGCCCCTTCAACCAGGTTATTTACATTTTTTTTAAAAATCACCAAGAGCAGGGGGTCCCATAACTAATCCTTGCAGTGACCCCTAGTCACTGACCAGGCAGAAAACTTTGCTTCCACTACTATTCTGTTTTCTACCTACAATTTTTTTTAATCCATGCAGGCGTGTGTCATGACTTTCTGAACGAGTCTCTCATGGGAGACCTTGTCAAATGCCTTACTAAAAGCCATATAGACCACATTTACCAACCAACCCTCATCAATTTTTTTCTACCTCCTCAAAATACTCAAATAGGATCATAAGGCACAACCTTCCCTTCACAAAGCCATGCTGACTATCCTCGAGTAGCCTGTACTTCTCCAGATGCTCCTAGATCCCATCTTTAAGAAACCTCTCCAATAGTTTGCACACCACGGATGGAAAACTCACTGGCCACAATTCCCAGAAATCTCTCCATTACCTTTTTTTTTACAAAGGGACTAAATATGCCATTCTCCAATCCTCCAGCACCTCCCCTATGGCCAAAGAGGACTCAAAGATAATAGCCAAGGTCCTCTCATGCCCCCTTTGAGCTCGGCTGTCCTTTCTTAAGCTCCTTCCTGGCTACCATATACTTCTCCTGACCCCCTTCCTGTTTCCTGCTTTCTATATCTAAGGTATGCTTCCTAGCTACCTCACCTACTTCATCAAACAAGGCTTCCTTTTCTTACCATCTTTTCCCTGTCCCAGTAGGACAAACCTATCCTGAACCCAATACAAGTGATCCTGAAACTTCCCCCATATTAGTTCTGTGCTTTCACTCTTGAATATTTGTTTCCAATTCACTCTCACTAATTCCTACCCCACCCGATCCTAATTAGCCCTTCCCCAATTAAACACTTTGCCATTTTGTCTGCTTTTATCATTTTCCATAGCTTCGTTAAAGCTCAGCAGTTGTGGTTGCTCTTCCCAAAATGCTCCCCCACTGAGAGGTCCGCTATGTGACCAGGTTTATTACCTAGAACCAGATCCAGTACGGCCTCTGCTCTCGTCAGCTTGTCCACATATTGCATCAGGAATCCTTCTTGAACACACCTGACAAATTTATCCACATCTTTCCCTCTTGCAGTCAGGAGGTGCCAGTCAATATTAGGGAAGATGAAATCACCCATTACTATAACCCTGTATTTCCTGCACCATTCCAAAATTTGCCTGCTTATTTGCTCTTCGGTGTCCTGAGGACTATTGGGGGGGGGGGGGGCTGAGGCTATCGACGACAGGTGCCTAACCTTTTATCCAGGATCATCAGGACTGGACACTTGCCATTATTCGGAATCATTTTAAAATGGTAGTCCCTTAAAGCATGACCAAGTCACGCTACCATCTCTCTCTCTCTCACACACCTATCCCCCTTGCCCACCCGCGTCGCAGTCTCTCCCCCTTGTTCGCCCACATCATGCTGCCATCTCCCCTCACTTGAGTTTCGCTGTCATTTCTCTCCGCTCATTTGCCTACACCACTTTGTTGTCTCATCTCTTCACATCGCCTGCATCACGGTACCATCTCTCCCCCCACCTCACCCAAGTCATGCTTCCATCTCCCCCTTGCCCCATCACACTGCCATCTTTCCATCTCACCCTCCCGCGTTATGCAACCGTTTCTCCTACCCCCCCCCCCCGTTGCGGTGCTGTTTGTCCCCCCTTGCCCACCTGCGTCATGCTGCCTTTTCTCCACTCTGCCCACATTGCACTGCTTTACCTCTCCCACCCACCCCCCCCCCACCACCTTTCATGTCACACTGCTATCATAAAGTAATGATAGTGCCAATTAGTGACGGGGAACGCGACAAGATACATGGGAGTTGATAGAGGTCACATTGGGCCACATTTGGTACCAAACCATCTTTGATGGCCAGATGTCATCTACCGAGAAAAGTGCCAGTTTTTGGAAGTTGTCATTTTTCGGAATTGCAGATAAAAGGTTAGGCACCTGTATTCCGAGCACAGTGATTGCTCCCTTCCAATTTCTGACTTCCAAGCTCATTCTTCTGAACTCCAAGGAGTACAGTCCAAGAGGCATCAAATGTTCCTCATATGCTAATCCCTTCATTCCACAATTATTCTTGTGAATCTTCTCTGAACTCTCGGTCATTAATAGGAGCCAAAAACTGTACCCTGTACTCCAGTGGCTTATAAAGCTTCAACATCACATCCCTGTTCTTTTATCCTATTCCTCAAGACATGAATGCCAACATTCCATTTACCTTCTTTACCACTGACTCAACCTGAAGGTTAACATTTAAGGTATTCTTCATGAGGATTCCCAAGTTCCTTCGAACCTCAAAATTGAGTTTTTCCCCATCCAAATGATAATAATGTTTTACTTCCTATAGATACTGCGTGACCAGGCTATGTTCCTCCAGCTCGTGTATTGCAGATGTACATCCATTCTCTGATTAATCAGTTTCTTTCATCCATTCAACAGAAGAAACAAGTTCTTCAGTTCAATTATTTTGTATGAATGATTCCACATTTCAAATTAAATAGCCTGTTGTGTGGTAGAAAAGAGGAACAAACGATCAGCAGTCATCCAGTCAAAATAGAAAAACTTGCATTTAATAGAGTCGGAGGGGCAAGAGGAGGTGGGGTTGCATTGCTTGTCAGGGAAAATATTACAGCAGTGCCTAGGAAGGATAGATTAGAGGGCTCGTCCACGGAGACTATTTGGGTGGAACTGAGGAGTAGGAAAGGAGAGGTTACACTTGTAGGGGTGTATTATAGACCACCCGGAGGGGACCGAGACCTAGAGGAGCAAATCTGTAGGGAGATAGTAGATATTTGTGATAAGCACAGGGTTGTAATTATGGGAGATTTTAATTTTCCACATATAGATTGGGAAACACATTCTGTGAAAGGACTGGATGGGTTAGAGTTTGTGAAATGTGTGCAAGATAGTTTTTTACAACAATATGTAGAGGTGCCGACCAAAGAAGGAGCAGTGTTAGATCTACTGTTGGCAAATGGGATGGGTCAAGTGACGGAGGTTAGTGTTGGCGAGCACTTCGGGTCCAGTGATCATAATGCCATCAGCTTCAGTGTCATTATGGAAAGAGAGAAGTCAGGGCCAAGGGTTGAGGTTTTTGATTGGGGAAAAGCTAGATTTGAGGAGATGCGAAAGGACTTGCAGGGTGTGCATTGGGACAATTTGTTTTATGGGCAGGATGTAGTAGAGAGATGGAAGTCTTTTAAAGATCAGATTTTGAGAGTGCAAAAGCTTTATGTTCCTGTTAGGTTAAAAGGAGGGGCAAAAGGTTTGAGAGAGCCGTGGTTTTCAAGGAATATTGGAAACTTGGTTCGAAGAAAAAGGGAGGCGTACATTAGATATAAGAAGCATGGAGTTAAGGAGATGTTTGAAAGATACATTGAATGTAAGAGGAATCTTAAGAGAGGAATTAGGAAAGCTAAAAGAAGGTACGAGGAAACTATGGCAAGCAGGGTGAAAACTAATCCAAAAGAGTTCTACAAATATGTTAATGGTAAGAGGAAAGCTAGAGACAAAATTGGTCCCTTAGAAAATCAGAGCGGAAAACTGTGTGTGGAGCCTAGAGAAATGGGGGAGATATTGAACAGTTTCTTTTCTTCGGTATTCACTAAGGAGAAGGATATTGGGAGATGTGAGATAAAAAAAGCAAATTGGGTAAATATGGGGAATATAGAGATTACAAAAGGTGTAGTTTTAAGGCTTTTGAAGAATATAAAGGTGGATAAGTCTCCGGGACCAGACGGGATCTTCCCCAGGACATTGAGAGAAGTGAAGAAGGAAATAGCAGAGGCTCTGGCGGTAATTTTCCAAATGTCATTAGATATGGGGATAGTGCCGGAGGATTGGCGCATTGCGCATGTGGTTCCGTTATTTAAAAAGGGTTCAAGGAGGAAGCCTGGCAACTATCGGCCTGTAAGTTTGACGTCTGTGGTAGGTAAATTAATGGAGAAAATTCTTAGAGATAGTACTTATAAACATCTGGATAGACAGGGTCTGATCAGGAGCACTCAACATGGATTTGTGGGAGGAAGGTCATGTTTGACCAATCTGATTGAATTTTTTGAAGAGGTGACTAGGAATGTGGACGAGGGTAGCGCAGTGGATGTTGTCTATATGGACTTCAGTAAGGCCTTTGATAAGGTACCACATGGAAGGTTAGTTAGGAAGGTGCAGTCTTTAGGTATAAATTTTGAGATAGTCAAATGGATTGAACATTGGCTGAAAGGGAGAGGCCAGAGAGTGGTAGTGGATAATTGTCTGTCAGGTTGGAGGCCGGTGACCAGTGGTGTGCCTCAAGGATCTGTATTGGGCCCATTGTTGTTCGTTATATACATTAATGATCTAGATGATGGGGTGGTGAATTGGATTAGTAAATATGCTGACGATACTAAGATAGGTGGAATAGTGGATAATGAAGAAGGTTTTCAAGGATTGCACAGCTGCTTAGAAAAGTGGGCTGAAAAATGGCAGATGGAATTTAATGCTGATAAGTGTGAGGTGCTTCATTTTTGTAAGAAGAATCAGAATAGGACATATGTGGTAAATGGGAGAGCATTGAGGAATACAGAAGAGCAGAAAGATTTAGGAGTAACGGTACATCGTTCCCTGAAGGTAGAAACTCACGTGAATAGGGTGGTGAAGAAGGCTTTTAGTATGCTGGCCTTTATCAATCATTGCATGGAATATAGGAGTTGGGAGGTGATGTTGAGATTGTATAAGACGTTGGTGCGGCCTAATTTGGAGTTCTGTGTGCAGTTCTGGTCGCCTAATTATAGGAAGGATATAAACAGAGTGGAGAGAGTGCAGAGAAGGTTTACCAGAATGTTACCTGGGTTTAAGCATCTAGAGTATAGGGAGAGATTGGACAGATTAGGTCTTTATTCTTTGGAGCGTAGAAGATTGAGAGGGGATTTGATAGAAGTATTTAAGATTATGAAAGGGATAGACAGATTGGATGTGGATAGACTATTTCCGTTAAGAGGAGGAAAGATTAAAACAAGAGGACATGAGTTAAGAATTAAGGGGCAGAGGTTTAGAGGTAACATGAGGGGGAACTTCTTTACTCAGAGAGTGGTAGCCGTGTGGAATGAGCTTCCAGGAGAAATAGTGGCGGCGGAGTCAATTGTATTATTTAAGAAAAGGTTAGACAGGTATATGGATGAGAAGAAGATGGAGGGTTATGGGCATCGTGCAGGGAGGTGGGACTAGAGAGGGGTGTTTGATTTGGTGCGGACTAGAAGGGCCTAATGGCCTATTTCCGTGCTGTAATTGTTATGTTTTATACCAACTCACAAGTCGAAGACTTATGAGTGATAGAAAGTACCACATGATACTCAATTTCACATAGGAACCAATGTTAGGGCCCAGTTTTGTTGAGAGTCTCTGGTATTGAGTTTTTAGAACTGCTACTCACATTAGTACTAAATGCTTCCAAATATCAATTAAAATGCTACATTCACGTACAGGCTCCAACAAAAAACAAAGTTCTGGCTCAAGTCAAAACCCATCAGATTAGAAGATAAATTCTTGGGTGGGAGAACCTATTAGCTGACTCATAGCTGCAGGAGGCCTGCAAACTCTATCCTCCATATGCAAACCTCAGTCATAAAATTAGTTCTTCCACCACAGAGAAACAGGTTCTTTAGCCCAACTTGTCCATACTGACTACTCTAATCCTATTTGCTCATGTTCAATCCATATCCCTCTATACCTTTCCTATCCATGGACCTGTCCAAATGTATTTTAGATATTACTATTGTGCTTCATTCTACTACTTCTTCCGACAGCCTATCTCAAATAACCCACCATGCTGGGTGAGATGCCTATCTGCTCCTTTTTAAATCTTCCTCTTCTCACTTCAAATCTATGACCTCCAGTTTTAAATTCACATACCGGGGGGGGGGGGGGGGGGAACTATTTATCTTAATCAATGCCCTTCATGATTTTATCATATCAACCTCCATGAGGATCCCCTCCAGAAGAAAACACCAACCAATTCAGCCTTTCCTTTTAATTCAAAAAGATCCAAAATTATCCTTGTCGTCATCCTAGCAGTATACGGTAATGGGATCCAATACCCATAAATACCAACCATAAACCGCCCCCTCCTACTTCATCTCTCCCCCACCCCCATCCTTCAGTAGAAACTTATCCAGTCATAAAGGCAAAGGGCAGCAGTTACATGCAAACACCCCAACAAGCAAAGGAAAAGTGAAACAAGCTGATGCAGTAATCACCTGAAAGTTCTACTTCCTCACCAGATACAGCATTAATTTGAATTTTATTGCTACCCTCCAGTGTCCTGGAACTCCCACCCAACCCAAGTAGCCTCCTCTACATCAACGAGACCAAATGCAAATTGGACAACTGCTACATTGAACACTGCATGTCTAAAATTGAGCTTCCTATTGCCAACCTTTTTAACTCCACAAACCATTCCTATAGTCTCATCTGTCTGTGGCCTCATCTATTATCAGGGTGAAGTTAAACATAAATGATGGACAACGTGATATTCTTCGACCGACATTGATTTTGATTTTTCTTATTTCCAAGTTCTATCCCCATCTCTTCTTTAGCTACTCATAGACTTTCTGTTCTAACTTTCCTGTTTCTACCAACCTCAAGAAGAGGTTCTTGATGTTATTTCCCTCTATCTGCCTTTCCACCTCTCACCTTCTGTCCCCTCATCTCTGGGTCCCCAGCCCAGCCTCCTTCCCCTTTTATATAAAGTTTCATATATTCTAAACTTGATAAGAGGTTCACACTTGAAACATTGACCAACCATAGATGCTATCCGACCTGCCGAGTACCTCCAGCAATGTTTTTTTGCTAAATAAGTAGCTTAATGAAACAAAGAATGGAATTTTAAAAACAAAGAATAATCAAAATATTAGAAATACAAAATCAAATCATTAATCATGTTAAGCAGCAACTGTGGAAAGATACACAGTACCTGATAACCACAACACTGTACCTGATAACCACAACACAGTACCTGATAACCACAACACAGTACCTGATAACCACAACACAGTACCTGATAACCACAACACTGTACCTGATAATCACAACACTGTACCTGATAACCACAACACTGTACCTGATAACCACAACACTGTACCTGATAACCACCTGATAACCACAACACAGTACCTGATAACCACAACACAGTACCTGATAACCACAACACAGTACCTGATAACCACAACACAGTACCTGATAACCACAACACAGTACCTGATAACCACAACACAGTACCTGATAACCACAACACAGTACCTGATAACCACAACACAGTACCTGATAACCACAACACAGTACCTGATAACCACAACACAGTCCCTGATAACCACAACACAGTCCCTGATAACCACAACACAGTCCCTGATAACCACAACACAGTCCCTGATAACCACAACACAGTCCCTGATAACCACAACACAGTCCCTGATAACCACAACACAGTCCCTGATAACCACAACACAGTCCCTGATAACCACAACACAATGAAATACCATTTCTCCAGACCACAGAGCACACACATACACTCAGTACCTGATAACCACAACACAGTACCTGATAACCACAACACAGTACCTGATAACCACAACACAGTACCTGATAACCACAACACAGTACCTGATAACCACAACACAGTACCTGATAACCACAACACAGTACCTGATAACCACAACACAGTACCTGATAACCACAACACAGTACCTGATAACCACAACACAGTACCTGATAACCACAACACAGTACCTGATAACCACAACACAGTACCTGATAACCACAACACAGTACCTGATAACCACAACACAGTACCTGATAACCACAACACAGTACCTGATAACCACAACACAGTACCTGATAACCACAACACAGTACCTGATAACCACAACACAGTACCTGATAACCACAACACAGTACCTGATAACCACAACACAGTACCTGATAACCACAACACAGTACCTGATAACCACAACACAGTACCTGATAACCACCACACAGAACCTGATAACCACCACACAGAACCTGATAACCACCACACAGAACCTGATAACCACCACACAGAACCTGATAACCACAACACAGTACCTGATAACCACAACACAGTACCTGATAACCACAACACAGTACCTGATAACCACAACACAGTACCTGATAACCACAACACAGTACCTGATAACCACAACACAGTACCTGATAACCACAACACAGTACCTGATAACCACAACACAGTACCTGATAACCACAACACAGTACCTGATAACCACAACACAGTACCTGATAACCACAACACAGTACCTGATAACCACAACACAGTACCTGATAACCACAACACAGTACCTGATAACCACAGTACCTGATAACCACAACACAATGAAATACCATTTCTCCAGACCACAGAGCACACACATACACACAGTACCTGATAACCACAGTACCTGATAACCACAACACAGTACCTGATCACCACAACACAGTACCTGATCACCACAACACAGTACCTGATCACCACAACACAGTACCTGATCACCACAACACAGTACCTGATCACCACAACACAGTACCTGATCACCACAACACAGTACCTGATCACCACAACACAGTACCTGATCACCACAACACAGTACCTGATCACCACAACACAGTACCTGATCACCACAACACAGTACCTGATCACCACAACACAGTACCTGATCACCACAACACAGTACCTGATCACCACAACACAGTACCTGATCACCACAACACAGTACCTGATCACCACAACACAGTACCTGATCACCACAACACAGTACCTGATCACCACAACACAGTACCTGATCACCACAACACAGTACCTGATCACCACAACACAGTACCTGATCACCACAACACGAAATACCATTTCTCCAGACCACAGAGCACACACATACACACAGTACCTGATAACCACAACACAGTACCTGATAACCACAACACAGTACCTGATAACCACAACACAGTACCTGATAACCACAACACAGTACCTGATAACCACAACACAGTGAAATACCATTTCTCCAGACCACAGAGCACACACATACACACAGTACCTGATAACCACAACACAGTACCCGATAACCACAACAGTACCCGATAACCACAACAGTACCCGATAACCACAACACAGTACCTGATAACCACAACACAGTACCTGATAACCACAACACAGTACCTGATAACCACAACACAGTACCTGATAACCACAACACAGTACCTGATAACCACAACACAGTACCTGATAACCACAACACAGTACCTGATAACCACAACACAGTACCTGATAACCACAACACAGTACCTGATAACCACAACACAGTACCTGATAACCACAACACAGTACCTGATAACCACAACACAGTACCTGATAACCACAACACAGTACCTGATAACCACAACACAGTACCTGATAACCACAACACAGTACCTGATAACCACAACACAGTACCTGATAACCACAACACAATGAAATACCATTTCTCCAGACCACAGTGCACACACAAATACACAGTACCTGATAACCACAACACAGTACCTGATAACCACAACACAGTACCTGATAACCACAACACAGTACCTGATAACCACAACACAGTACCTGATAACCACAACACAGTACCTGATAACCACAACACAGTACCTGATAACCACAACACAATGAAATACCATTTCTCCAGACCACAGTGCACACACATATACATAGTACATCATAACCACATATATCATCACAATATAATTTAAATACAGAAATATTTTGTGATGATTTACCCAATTACAGGATACTGTTCAACTTCACAGCCTACTAGAAGGAGCTCTTTCCCAACCTGTTAGTCCTGATTTTGATGCCTCTGTACCACCTCCTTAATGGTAGTGTGATAGTGGGTCAAAGATCCTGAGTGCTGGTTGGAAAGAGTTTTGTAAAGTCTTTTGAGCTCCAGTTAAGCAATGCTTCTGGTCGATATCATCAACCAAGGAAAGGGAGACTCCAGTGATCTTCCAGCCATTTTAATGATCCTGTCAGTCTGACGCTTTGCGCTTTGTCCAGACAGGACACACCCAAATTTGCTCCTGTAAAATGTTGTCAAGATGGGGGCCCAGTAGCCTTGCCCTCCTCAATCTCCTTAGAAAATGTAGGTGCTGCTGTGCCTTCCAGACTAATGAGGTATTGTGGGTCCCGAACAAGTCATGTGCACACCGATTATTTGCAAACTTGATTTTGCTTGAACTGAAGCTGGCAGTGCAGTACTGGGCTGAGTCCACAGCCCGAAGGTGCACCAGTACTCATGGTAATGGAGCTTGAGGTTTTGTTACCAACCTGGACTTGCTGATTTTTTGGTCAACAAATCCAGAATCTAGTTGCAGAGAAAGGTGTTGAGTACCAGCAGGATCAGAGTACCAGCTTCTGAGGTACAAGCACATTGAGCATTGAGCTGAAGTGAATGAACAACAGCCTAACATATGGGACAATGTCCTTCAGGTGGGACAGGACAGAGTGTACCTGTGCACTGGTTTGGACAATCATACAAATTGCTCTTGGATAGAGCAAGGCCGAGGGTGTCTTGCTGATTGAATTGCTTTTTCATCCAAGAGGACCATTAGGGTCACTGAATATCAGAAAGATTGGAAGGGAGTTACAGGAACTGAGCTTTATCCATGCCCATATGGGTTGAAGAACAAATTTTCCATCACTAATTATAGGATCAAAAGTGTGTAAATTTTTTTTAGAACACTGCACTTTTAATCCAATGACAAAAGATTGTCTTTTTATGTCATGCAAGGGTATCTCATGAACATTGAAGTTTAATCTTTTTTCAGATATTTAATTTCCTTACAGATTTCTTCCACACAAAGCAAAGCTCCTTTTCCGGTTTTGACAGCTCTTTGAACTAAAGAGAATTCACCTCCCTTTTCCTCCTAACAGAGGGCAAAAATCAACAGAATTGAGCTGGATGGTAGAACAACTACCGACTGGTATTAAAAATATTCCAACATTTATTGCAATCCTGATTATCAAGTACTCGAGCTTATAGCAGAGCTTGACTTAAATTTAAATATTACATACTTGACAAAATGTTCAATTACAATTTAGTATCATTAAAAGTAGCAGACTCTCAACCAACCAGAAGACAGGCACATTGACTCAGAAAAGTTTCAAGGGCTTCCTCCCATTTAAAAGCCCCCATTTCCAGGTTTAGAAAGCCCATCCAGAATTCAAACGGCATAATCCACAAGTACTTGAAAAGAAAATTCAAGCTCATTTACAAACAAGGACTGGATCTTGGATAGTCTTACATTAATGCAGATACATTTGCAAACTGCTGACCATTGAAAGAATACTTTGAGTGCATGTCAAGCAGGAAAATTTTGCCAATGTGAAATCAGTGAACAGAGTCTGTTGCTTTAATAAACACAAGGTTTTAAAATTGGAGGCAGCACGAGGTTTTAGATGAAGCAATGCTAGAATAGTTCCAAGATAGGGGGTGACTTTTATGAGACTCAAAAGACAATTTTTTTCCAGTCCAAATGGGGGCCAAGTTTATAAGATACAGCATGCACAATAAGTGTATTCAAGAGGCAACTGCTGATAGTTTAAGGAATTCAGAGGTTTGAATGTAAAAGCATACTGTGACAGATTATGTTGTGTTTGTATTGTATATAGATATGCTTTTGGGAGCTAAATTGGGCCAGGATTTTTAGTAGAGGTCACATAGAAACACTTCAAAACAGATCACACTTAAAATACTGGAGCTCTGCTCAAGCCAGACAGGGTGGCTCCTGGGGGCCTTTGCAAAAACTCTGGGGAGTGCCCAAGAGACTTCACTAATGGATGTGGTTTTGAAAGATGTGAGGAGTAGCTCGGAGCCACAGGCTGTCTGGGAGTGCAGCTTGCTGTTCTAAGAGGGTCATGTGGTTTTTTTGCAAGCAGAAAGAGCTGATCATTTTTTTCTGAGAGAGAGAAATATCTGTTCTGCAGTGCTAGAGAGCAGCAGCAGATGGGACTGGGACAGGACAAGCTGGGAAGCTTGTGGAAAAACCGCATTTGGAAGATGGGTTTGTGAGTGCTTAGTTCAGCCTGGTCAAAGTGGCAATGGTTCTGACTGAAGTACAAAGTGGTCAGATTACAAAGCTGATTACAGAAAAATCTTCCCAAAGCAGTAGCAATCTGGGGCAAGGAAGAAATTTTAGCTGCAAACCCAGCAGAAATAATACACTGTATCAAGGATTATTAATGAATGAACATAGAATGCCACAAACCTGAATACAAGTTGCTCTTGTCAACAACTATACTGTAAGACCCCTGGTATCTGGCACCTATGGGAATTGGTCGATGCCAGGCATTTGCAGTTGCTTGAGACTACGTGTTGCGTGGATTGGCAAAGTGACCGCTGGGGGGCAACAATTTTAAACTTTCATATTTTTACCAGTTGCTTGAATTGCAGATAATAGGGATTTTGCTATATTTATAACAGCCTCTCAGTCATGGCATCTCCCAGCATGGCAATCCCAAAGCATTGCACAGCATTCTTTATGCCTTTAATTGTTTTATATTTTCCATTATTCCTATAGGCACTTCCTCAATTTCATATATTGCACTTCCTCATCAGACACTGAATTTGTCACTCTTTATTTTGGGGGGGAGGGTTGGACTAATTTTAAGTTAGACTATTAATATTGTGTTACAATTAACGGGGGGGGGGGGTTATTTTGTGTAGTTTTCTGATGTAATATTGTAATCATACCTTTTTAATTTTTTTTTCTATTTTTCTTTAAATGTAATTCTTTATTGTATTCATGTTATAAAATTTTAAATAAAGTCTTCAAAAAAAAACACTGAATTTGATCTTTCCCTTGAAAACAAAATCAAGGTCAACTTTAGTTCAGAAGGTGGCAACAAATGCAAAATACTAACAGATTCAGTGTTATATGGTAATCCTAAAAGATATCCACCAAACCACTGCTTGTATTTTCAAAATTATTCCTGAAAGTCTATTTATGGATCATCTCTGCATCCAATCTCTGGAAGTTGAATCATTGGTCATCTCGGTCTAATTAGACATCGATTTAAGTTGTACAGCACATTAGCTTTCAACATACAAATTGCTCCCAAGCATTTGCATACTTCAAAGGTAAAACATGTCTAAATTCAGCATTTGTGTTCCCCTAATTGTTTCATAACTAAATATGGATTCAAGTCTCCCCTTGATAACAAGTTGTGCCAATCAGTATTCAATTCTTTCATCAATGCAGATCAACATTCCATTGTTTATATGAATTATTACTCTATATTGATTGGAAAGTTTCAAGGTCTCATCTAATAAGATTTCATGTTAACTTTTGCAATGAAAAAAAAATCAAGAAAAGTTAATATCAAGAGATGTTACAGGAGGCAAAAATCAAAATGCATCATGTTACTTTTTTTTTAAAAAGAGGTTTTACTTGCGTAAAACCTGCAAGTCAATTCTACCATTTCACACCTCGCCCCTCATTCTGCAATATCAAGTTCAAGTTAGGTATCAAATGTGGCCCAGATACATTCAAGAAGTCCGATAGAAGTTTATTTGACTAAACTGAAGCATTGTAAAGGCACACAAATCTAGTTGGTCATACAAAAACATGTTTCACAAATCAAAAATTTAGAAGTTTGAAGAAAGACCTTGGGTTTACTGAATCCAACCACAAATGTGTTTCACAATAGTATTTCACCTGGTCCCTTTCTGTCTTAAACGCAAAGACCAAAATAAGTTTAATTATCAAAAAGATCAATGATCTTCAAACTTGAATGCGAAAATAATTGAAAATTACACAAACGATACAATTTGACTTTCATACAAAGCCATTTTTCTATTTTTTTAAAAAAAAGGTGTTATTTTAGGTCAGAGGAAACTTGAGACATAACTGATGAATAATGAACAAAATCAGCAGAACTGGTTTTATGCAACAAGTAAGTTTTTAAATTACAAAAGATTAAATCAGAATAGGGCACAACCAGGCAATACAACTGCATAGATATAATCAGAAATGTAAATGCACATTTGCCTCTAATACTACAACCTTAATGTCTAGTGGAAGTACTTAGTTATTTCTTTCTACCCTACTGATGCCAGTCAATCCATTGAGAACGTCAACATGGAATGCTACCGTCAGAGAGCATCAGCAATCATCATAGATCTGTCCTCACTCCTGGCATCAGGAAAGAGTTATAGGCGCCACAAGATTTGTTCCGTCAGGTTCAGGAACACTTGCTACTCCTCAATCATCAAGCACCCAAACAAGACTCAGAGACTCATTTAAGAACGCCTAATTTGCACATTACTTATTTTTGCTGTCTTGCACCCAGTTTGTTTACATTTCTTCCCATTTTTCTTTTTGCTCCTTCCGGAGTACAATTTACAGTTACCAAGAAGTAGAAATTCTGCCTGGCTCACAGGATAAAGAATCTCAGGTTTGTATGTGAGGTTATGTGCATACGCTGACAATAAAGTTGAACTTTGAACTGCAGTGAACTTGCTTTGCGCCTCCAAAGTATGCCACACCGTCAAAATTAACAATAGATCGATCCAAATCCACCATTAATTGACTGATGTACGCAGAACCCCAACAGCTTTCCTTAGGTTTCCTTTTAAAAAGAAACCAATAATGTTCATACCCTCCAATAGCTTCATTCAAAGATTCCAAAGCACAGTTGACTAAAAATAGAGTTCAACTTGATTGGGGGGGGGGGGAGCCAGAAGGATGATCTTCAGTATACATCATTTTTTTAAAAAAACAAACTGGGAATCCACATGGAGGTTTGACAAGCAGACCAAATGCAAATAAAGTTTAGACACTGCAGTGTCAAATTACCTGAAAGAAAAGATTGGGGAACCTGTCAGGCGACAGCAAAAGTCTGCCTTTAAAGGGGTGGGGGGGGGGGGGGGACGGGGAAGACCCTGTTTAAAAAAAAACTAGCGTTGAACAAGACTTTCTACTGCAGTAAACTCAGCCAAGTCACACACAGGGAGAGCAGCATCCCAACAAATGAAAGTACGGGAAGGGGCAGGATTCCTCCATGAAGACATAAAAGTCGAGAGGCCTGGTCACAATACGCCTTTCTGAGCCTGAACTTACAGATCCCCCCCCCCCCCCCACACACCCCCACCCCCACCCCACCCCCACCCCCAGGGCCAACACGCCACTAAAAATACACCCGCTTCCTGGCATGGGTGCATTTAGGAAAATAGACGCCCCCCCCCCCCCCACCCCCAAACATCTGATTTCATGCACTGTAAACGAACCCCACCCAAACCTTCCCACAGAAATCAGAACGTAAACAGGCCCTGTCTCCAACCCCCCCCCCCCACAATTCTCCCCCCCAAAAAAAACCATCCCCCACCCCACCCCCGAACCCAGAGCGGGAAAGGAAAGAGCCAAACCTCGCATCGCCCAGCTTCACTGTACCAGAATTTGCGGGAGCTTGGTGGGTGTGTGGAGAACAGGACCCCCCCCCCCCACCCCCGCCTACCTCCACCACCACCCCACACGCAGGCCCCGCACCCAATCACGGGAGGCCGCCCGCTCGAGACGGGCCAATCAGAAGCGGCCGCTGTTGGAAACCGGCCAACCAGATCGTCGCTCATTACGCAGTCGGACAACCGCCTCGCTCAGATGGGGAAAAGGGCGAGCGACGCCGGAGATCGTTGTCCGGGGTGCGCGGGGGGGGAGGGGTCGGCCCGAAGCAACGAGGCACGCGGGAACCGGTCCGCAAAGGGGGGGGAGAGGGGGTTGGGGGGGAAGGGGGTTGGAGAGGGAGGGGGGGTTGGAGGGGAGGAAGGGGGTTGGAGGGGGGGAGGAAGGGGGTTGGAGGGGGGGAGGAAGGGGGTTGGAGGGGGGGGGGAAGGGGGTTGGAGGGGGGGGGAAGGGGGTTGGAGGGGGGGGGGAAGGGGGTTGGAGGGGGGGGGGAAGGGGGTTGGAGGGGGGGGGGAAGGGGGTTGGAGGGGGGGGGGAAGGGGGTTGGAGGGGGGGGAAGGGGGTTGGAGGGGGGGGGGAAGGGGGTTGGAGGGGGGGGGAAGGGGGTTGGAGGGGGGGGGGAAGGGGGTTGGAGGGGGGGGAAGGGGGTTGGAGGGGGGGGGAAGGGGGTTGGAGGGGGGGGGGAAGGGGGTTGGAGGGGGGGGAAGGGGGTTGGAGGGGATGTGGGGGGAAGGCGGTGGGGGAGGGGGTTGTGGGGGGAAGGCGGTGGGGGAGGGGGTTGTGGGGGGAAGGGGTTTAGGGGAGGGGGTTGTGGGGGGAAGGGGGTTAGGGGAGGGGGTTGTGGGGGGAAGGGGGTTAGGGGAGGGGGTTGTGGGGGGAAGGGGGTTAGGGGAGGGGGATGTGGAGGGAGGGGGATGTGGAGGGAGGGGGATGTGGAGGGAGGGGGATGTGGAGGGAGGGGGATGTGGAGGGAGGGGGATGTGGAGGGAGGGGGATGTGGAGGGAGGGGGATGTGGAGGGAGGGGGATGTGGAGGGAGGGGGATGTGGAGGGAGGGGGTTGGGGGGAACGACTTGTCAGTTGCAGCGAAGTCGGAAAGAGCTGCAACGGCGCTGAATTAACCCTTGCAATGCAGGCAGGATCCGTGCCGCAGCATCGGCCACGTCCATCGCGGTGGAATCGCTGCCAGGGAGTCCGGGGTCCGATCACCTTGCCATGTTTCTGTTACCCTCTTGTGCCAACACAGGGCTTGTTGGTTTCGCCTCGGAACAGTTCATTCCACGGGGACAAGGGCGCAGCAACTGGCCCATGTTTAATTCCGACAAGACCATTTCACACCTCTTCTTGCTTGACGTTACTCAGGTCATTTACCCTCATTTACCATTCAGACGAGATAGTGTTTCCCCAGGACCACGGAGCATGTTTACAAGTTCGACGCAATTACCCTATTTTGAAGAGACTGCGCCTCGCAGTTCGGCGGGCAGCAACCTCCTTGGAAGAAGACTGCAGAGCCCACCTCACTGACAAAAGACAAAGGAGGAAAAACCCAACACCAAACCCCAACCCACCAATTTTCCCTTGCAACCGCTGCAACCGTGCCTGCCTGTCCCGCATCGGACTTGTCAGCCACAAACGAGCCTGCAGCTGACGTGGACATTTACCCCTCCATTAATCTTCGTCCGCGAAGCCAAGCCAAAGTACCCTATTCTGGGAGTTCAGGAGTCTGATGGCTTGGGGGGCGGGTGGGGGGTTGGGGAGAAGGTCTTGCCTCATCTGGAGATCAGGGCCTGAGTGCTGCAGTACCTCCTACCAGATGGCAGAAGGGAGGAGGGGTGCAATGTTTATGGCTTTTCGCCTGCATTGAGTGTTGTAGATGTCCTACAGGGTAGGAAGGGAGTCTCCAATGATCTTTTCCACTGATTTCGTTATCCTCTGCAGGGTCTTGTGGTCCGAGAAGGTCCGGCTTCTAAACCAGGCAATGATGCAGTTGCGCAGGATGTAGTGAGGATGGAGGGTGGGAGATTAACTTTCTTCAGCCTTTGCAGGAGGTAGAGGCACTGCTGGGCTTTCTTGGCGATGGAGCTTGTGCCAAGGGACCGTGTGAGGTTCTCCGCCAGTGGCACTCCAAGGAACTTGATACTCTTGACGACCTCAACTGTGGAGCCATCAATGGAGCTTGGTCCCCCCCACCCCAGGCCCCCTTGAAGTCAACAACCATCTCTTTTGATTTTTTTTAAACAGGAGATTTTTTTTAACAAAAAGAGATGGTTTTGTTTTTTTCCTACTTAATTCTGCCAGGAAACCAAGATCATGATTGAACTAATACTTGTCTCGGGAGATTTAGTTTGAAACATTCACTCTCAGAATCATATCCCAGGATGAGCTCCTCAATGTTATCCACTTTGCTGCCAAGTTTCGTCCGACCTCAAATTCACTTGGTCTACCTCTAGCAGCACACTCCAGATGTTTGATCTTTCTGTTTCCATCTCAGAAGTCAAACTCTACAGATATTTTCGACAAATCTACCACAGTTACCTCCATTGCACCTCTTTATACCCTGTATATTACCTGTAAAGATTCTATTTCTTTCTCTAAATTCCTTTACCTCTGTTGCATCTGCTCCAAGCACAAGTTCTTCCATTCCAGAACATCCAAGAGCTCCAATTTAAAATTCAGAATTCATGGACATGTCACAAAATTTGTTGTTTTGCGGCACCATAACAGGTACAAAATTCCTATAAATTACATTTTTTAATAAATAAATTAGTGCAAAAGAAGAGTAAGTGAGGTAGTGTCTGTGGTTCAATGTCCATTCAGAAATCTGATAGCAGAGAAGAAGCTGTTTCAGTACTGTTGGATGTACATCTTCAAGCTCCTATATCTCCTTCCTGAGAGTAGTAGTGAGAAGAGGACATGCCCTGGGTGGTGAGGCGTCCTTGAGTCACCACCTCTTGTGATGTCCTTGGTGGAGTGAAGACTAATGCCCATGATGTTGCTAGCTGAGTTTAAATTCCTCTGTAGCCTTTTCCTGTCCTGTGCATTGGCACCTCCATACCAGACAGTGATGCAACCAGTCAGAATGATCTCAGTACACCAGTAGAAATTGGCAAGAGTCTTTGATGACATACCAAATCTTCTCAAATTCCTCACAAAGTATAGCTGCTGGCGAGCCTTCTTTGTGATTGCATCAACATGGAGGCCCCAGGATAGATCTTTAGAGATATTGATACCCAGGAATTTGAAGTTCTTAACCCTTTCCACTGCTGACCCCTCTGTGAGGATTGTTTTTTTTTCTCTCCTGATTTTCTCCTGAAATCAACAAAATTGTGGCTTCCTTCAACTTAACCAGGAATTCTCATCACCTCTATTTCCTGCACATCAGCCCAGGACCTTTCCAGCCCAAGAGGCAATAAGGAGAGGATTCCTCTTATCTTCACGTAGCACCCCTCTGCATTGAACACATTATCCTTCACAATTTCCGCCACCTCCAACTGAACCCACCACCTTCCCTTCCCTCATTGTCCACAGGGACCATTCCCTCTAGAACTCCCTCATGCACTCATCCATTCCTATGAATTGCCCACTCAGTACATACCCCTGTGACTGCAAGGAATGCCAGACTTGCGCTAACATCTCTTCCTTCATCACCATTCAGGGTAACAAACAGTCCTTCTAAGTGAAGCAACACCATGTAAATCTGCAGGGGTCAACTACTGCCTCCTCTACTTTCAAGTACAGGAGCAGAGAGGTTCTACTGCAGCTGTCCAGGGCCTTGGTGAGACCACACCTGGAGTATTATGTACAGTTTTGGTCTTCTTATCTGAGGAAAGACATCCTTGCCATAGAGGTAGTGCAAAGAAGGTTCACTAGATTGCTACCAGGGATGGCAGAACTTACATATGAAGAAAGGCTGGATCTACTAGGCTTATACTTGCTGGAATTTAGAAGATTGAGGGGGGATCTTATAGAAATGTATAAAATTCTTAAGAGATTGGACAGGCTAGATACAGGAAGGTTGTTCCCGATGTTGGGAAAACCAGAACCAAGGGTCACAGTTTCAGGATAAGGGTGATGTCTTTTAGGACTGAGATGAGGAAAAAAAATTCTCTCAGAGAGTGATGAATCTGTAATTCTTTGCCACAGGAAGTAGTTGAAGCTGGTTTCTTATTTATATTTAAGAGGGAGTTAGATTTGGCCCTTGTGGCTAAGGGGATCAGGGGGTATGGAGAGAAGGCAGGTACTGGGTCCTGAGTAGATGATCAGCCATGATCAAAATAAATGGTGGTGTAGGCTTGAAGGGCCAAATGGCCTACTCTCACCCCTATTTTCTATGTTTCTATCACAGACTTGGAGCACCTTTGCTCTGTTTGCTGCAATAACAGGGCCAACCATTTTAATTTCAAATTCCGTTCCCACACCATCATATATATGCTCTCATGCACTTCCAAACCGAAGCTACCCGCAAATTGAAGGAACACCTCATATTCATCTAATACTCCAATCTGAGGGCATTAACTGACTTTTCCAGTTTCTGTTAAATCCCTCCAGAGTCCCTTTTCATAAATCCTGTCCCTTTTCCTCCAGCCAACCACCCCATTGCCTTCCTTCTCTATTCAGAGAGCTACTCCTCCCCATCACCTCTGTATTTTTCTCCTGCCCTCCCACCTATATCTACCATGTTAGCCTGCCCTCCTGACCCTTCCTCCCTCTTCTCCTTTCCTCCCCTTCCGTCGACTTTTTATTCAGATGTCTGCCCTTGTTTTGCTCACACCTTGATGAAGGGCTCAGGCCCAAAACATTGGTTACCCTTTACTTCCTATAGATACTGTATGACCTGCTGAGTTTCTCAAGCACTTTGTGTATTACAGTCATCTAACATGCTCTATCAATTGTTAAAGCTAATTTTTTAATGTCATTTACCATTTTAGTGAACATAATGTGTAAAATACTTCTAAATAATTGGTTCTGATTATTAACAATCTTGTAAAACTGAAAGGTCAATGAGATGCCTTTTTTATAAAAAGATTTCAATAAAGGAGTGATTAAGTACATCATGACTTACTACTTTCTGAGTGACCATAATGTAAGTGGACTCTCACATTTCTCCCCAAAACTTTGAGCTTGAATTTGATTCACCATTACAAAATTAATTATAGCCTATGGGGGAATAAACATGAAATTCAGAATAGAGCACAATCGAACCAAAGAAATGTAAGGTCACCTTATGTTATGCATCTGTGACATTATATCATTGTATATAGATATGTTTTTGAAGGAGATAGATTTTGGGGGTAGTGTAGGTCACAAACACTTCACAAAACATATCTCATTTAAAATGCCAAAGCTCTGCTCAAGCCAGACAGTCCAGGCTCCGGGTGCCTTTGCAAAAACTTTGAAGAATGCCTATAGAGACTTCACAAGTAGGTGTTAATTGGACATGCTGTGGAGTAATGGATTATTGTTTTGGATAATGTGTTCTGTTGCTTTCCAAAGATTGGGTCTGGTGCCACAGTCTGAGTGAAGTTTGCTGTGGCCATGTGGTTTTGCAAGCAGAGAGAGAGAGAGAGAGAGAGAGTGTGAACTGGTTTCTACAGTCATGACAAGCTGGCAGCTTGTTGAGACCCCATTTTGAAGATGGGTTGTGAGTTTTGAGTTCAGCCTGTTGAAAACCCTTGTGATCCATACAAGAGGAAATGGCTGGCTCGAACGTTTCACCTGAAATAATGGAAACGAAAGGAACTCTGGTGATCTTCAGAAGAAGGCGTTATCATTTGGAAAACCCTCATGAGGTAAGTTTCTTTGGAAAGACACTGAAGTGGCTGATCAGAGGGAATCAGTGTGTGTGTGTCCAATACGCAACAGATCTCTCTCTCTGAAATCAACAAGAATGTTCTTGAGCAGTAACCAATTACCTTTAAGCACCAAAGCTTGGATAAAATTCATAAATGTTAAATTCTGTGCACAGTATAAGAATTGCCTGATACCGGTAAACTTGGAGGAGTGAGAAGTGAGATTGGACTATGAATCAAAGAACATGCCTGAACTTATACATGTTATGTACATGTGCACTTAGAATTAGAAGGGGGCTAAGTTAGGTTAAGTTAATGGTAATGATTTAAAGTTTGATCCTGTTTTTATGTTTAAAGAAAATTAAAAGTAACTTTTGTTTAAGTAACCATTTGTCTTGGTGAATTTCTATTGCTTCTGGATTTTGGGGTACTTTGGGCCTGTAACATGTCTTCTTTCTCACTAATGACAGAGTATTTAGAGGTGTTTTGGGAGGAATTGCTAGAACAGCTTGCACGCACACATTTTAAAACACAGAATATTTGCAGGACTTTTGCAGAATGCTTTTTGCAAAGAGAGCGACAAAGTATCAGCATACAGCTTGCCTGGGAGGGCATATGATTTTTGCAGACAAGGAGAACAGTTTTCCTCTCATAGAGAGAGGATATGAAAACAGAGAGAGAGGAGACAGAAATCAGTTCCAGAAGGACAAAGCTGGCAAACTTTTGGAAGACTGTCGGTTCAAAGGAGAAGGCTGTCTGTCTGAAAGGTGACCTGAAAGAAGGAGGATCATCTGGAGAACCCTGAAGGGGGAAAGCTTTATCAGCAAGACTGATTGAGAAGGAATCAGTTGCATATGTCCTGGAACAAAAGGAATCTCTCTGAAGACCAACAAGGACCCTCCTGAGTGGTAACCATTTGCCTGTTAAGCATCAAAGATTGGTGAACTTTGTTAAGGTTAACTTCTGTGCACAGTACAAGAATTGCCTGTAACCAGTGAGATTGGACTGTGATCCAAAGAACTTTTCTAATCTTATATAAATATTACACACACCTGCGCTTAGTATTAGAGGGGGGGGGATTAAGTTGATAGTAATAAGTTAAAGTCTAATTCTGTTTTCTTGTTGAATTATAATTAAAAACTACTTTTGTTTAAGTACCCCTGTGTGATCTATTGCTGCTGGTTTTTGGGGTCCTCTGGATTCCGTAAGTATAGGATGGTACATTGGGATGTTGCAAACATCATAATTGTCATCTTCCTGATAACACATTCCATCTGCTGCATCAGAAAAGTCCTGCAATGCTGCTCTTAAAGTGCTTCTTAGCCAATGAAATCTAAATAATGTCTTGGTTGGACACTTTGTATGAAATTTCCACAAGACTGCAGGCCATTAACAATGACTCCAGTGCTCAAGTGATGGAACATCTTCCACCTGCCTGGCAGAGTTCCATGTCAACAATATCCAAGTGGGTCAATGGCATCTTACACAAAAACAGTTTGATTAGGATAAAATCTATCAGAAAATATTCAAGACCTCAATCTTAGATGGACCGTGACACCAATGCATCTCCAAATTTGACCACTCCTGTTTACCAACCAAGAACAAGGATATCTTCATCACTTGACCTGGACCTGGTAATTTACCAACACTTGCTAATGGTTTCTTCAGCAAAAGCAATTAAACTGTAATTGTAGAGGCAATCTGTTATTTATATCAATTATTCCAAGTGGCCTTTAATGGACTGCTTTGCTTTAATATAGATGCATCTCAATTATAGAAGAAAGTTGCGACATCCTCTCATGAGAAATAAGAGTGCCATTGGAAATCAAAATAAACATATTGCATTCAATATTGATCCCAAGAAGAATATATTGATCCTCATGCAGTTGTAGCATAGATTCATCACCAGCTGCCGGTGCCATATTTGAACCTAATAGTATGTCATTAAGAAATGTTTTATTATGTAAGTTAATAGCACAACCAAAAACAGCTAAGGTTCCAAAATTAAGGTTAAGGGTTAGAGGGAAATAGCTGAAAAATGAAACAGATTCAAAGGATTGAATAATTTCCTCCAATGTTCTTACTCTCTTTTATGTACCAGTAAATCTCCAACAGGGATTGTGGTGGTGCTAAACTAGCAGATTTCACAACAACTGGTCACTACTATTAATGCCACCTGTGCAGTTTTAATTTACCGTTTTATACATTATTTAGTCCATTCTAATTTTTTAAGTGTACTCGATAAGTTTAATGGGAGCACATGAAACAGGACACTGGTCATTTTAAGGAGAATGCATAAACTGGGTCTCAATGAATTTAAAGGGACTGTGGAGATCTAAGCTTGGTGAATTTAAAGGGAGCATGGGAGACAGGGCCTGGTGAGCTAAATGTCAAGATTTTAGTCTATTAAGATTATTCATGTTCATTTCATTATTGACTTAAGATTATTCATTCTTGAAGAAAGTGATAAAGGTAGAAGAGGTGAATGTTGTTTCAAGGTTAGATCTGAATGCAAGAAACAGAACACATTGTCAGATGGATTACACTTGTAATAATGTGCATATTTTTATCCTATTTAAGAAAAGATGTACTTGATCTGCAAGCAATTTAGAGAGCGCTAGAATGATTCCTGAGGTAACTTTATCCAGCGCTGGCAGATGTTGTCACTACAGATTACTCCACTTCACCCTGTATGGCTCACCTGATTCCTTTGTTTCATTTTGTCTCTCTATCCCTTTGTCTGGCACCTGACAATCAACATGCCTCTGCCAGTCATCCTTCATCCTTCGCCAGTTCACCATTCCCCACTGTCCCCTCCAACCCTCTTTACCTTATGCGAACTACACATTTAGTTTGGAGGAAGAGTTCTAGCCTGAAATGCTGACCATTCTTTTTCTCCCAATGCTCCTGCGCCACCCACTGATTTCTTCCAGAAGATTGTTTATTGTTCCAGATTCTAGCATCTGCATTCTCTTGTGTTTCCCCAGTTATTAAAAAAAATATTTACTGTGCTGTAACCATGAACTATCAAAAGCTTATCGACCCCCTTTTAATGTTCCCAAGTCTCTGATCTCTTTCAATGAGCACATGGAAACATCATCCATGACAAATATTCTCCACATTGTACACTGCCCTTCCTTGGAAATATAATGCCATTTCTTCATTATTGATAAAATCAAAATTACAGGACCCTTTACTTAACAGCACAGCAACAATACATAGATTCAGACTTATTGTCAGAGTACATACAACCCTGAGATTCCTTTTCCCGACAGGCACAGCAGAATTACCACTTATTGGTAGTGCAAAAAAATAAACAGTACGCATCATAAACATGTAAACAAATAAAAGAACTTTAAACAGATAATGAATGTAAACAAACTGACTGTGTAATACAGAGAGAACAAAGAAAATCAACCAAGTGCACAAGTAAGAGTGCTTAAATGAGTCTCTGACTGACTTTGTCATTTTGGATTCCAATGATGGTGGGGAAGCAGCTGTCCCTGAACCTGGGGGTGTGAGTCTTGTGGCACCTATACCTCTTTCCTGATGGTAGCAGTGACTACAGTGCATGTGCTGGATGGTGCAGGTATTTGATGATTGCTGCTGCCCTCCAATGGCAACGTTCCCTGTAGACATACTCAATAGTTCAACACAAGGACTACCTACAATGCTTTGAGTACACAATTCACCGCTAGGTTATCCCAGGTGTTTGAAGACAGGGAAAAATATAGGCCAGTCTATAAGTACCCTTCTTTCAAAAATATTTTTTGAAGTACACTTCTAAGTTATTTGCACCTTTAATGTACATTTGTACATGTATATTTGTACAATAAAGATCAGTTAAATCTACTCCACACATTTGATCCACTGATACACTACACAGTAATGGAGAATAAACAGTCCAAAATGTGGACATGTGTTGACACATACGCAACCGAAAGGAGCTCACACACATTGACATTGTTAAGAGAAGCATGAGTCAAATGGTCAAAATTGAAGTATTGAAATGTCAGAATGAAATTTAATAAAATATTTTTGAAAATTTTATCCTCGACTTATTTTGTGTGACAAAACACACTGGTCTTGAAATTTCACAGGGTATCTAAATGTCTGCTTTAAATTAGCCTGGCCAGATACGGATGTTCCAAAGTAGTACCCAATGTGTAAATCCAGATTGGAGAACAGCCACCTTTTGCCATTTTGTCGAGTAAACTCTGAATGAGTTAACAGTTAATGTGGTGATTAGCACCATGTTGTAACAGAAACAGAAACCAGGAGTTTGAATCTGCCACTGTGTAATAAGTTTGTACTTTCTCCCCATGTCTGCATGGGTTTCCTCCAGGTGCTCAAATTTCCTACCACCCTTCAAAACGTACTGGGGTTGAGGGTCAATTGGGTATAATTGGACTGGAAAGGCCTGTTACCAGGCTGTAGGTTTAAATTTAAGGTTAAAAATTTGTTTCATATTGATTACTCAGACAGGAACAGCAGAGGGATTGGCTGCTTTTCATTAAAAAAATAACATTTTGCTCAATGCCATCAAACATGCAAACTTTTAGATTGGGTATTATGCAATGACAAGGGGCTAATCAACAATCTTGTTGTACGAGGCCCTTTGGGTAGGAGCGATCACAATATGATCGAATTCTCACTCGACATGGAGAGTGATAAAATTAAAACCGAGACTAAGGTCCTGAATTTAAATAAAGGGAATTATGATGGTATGAGACAGGAGTTGAGTAAGATTGATTGGGTGGTGTTTATGGGGGAGTTAACTGTGGATAGACAATGGAAAGCATTCACAGATCTAATGGAGAAATTGCAAAAATCGTTTATACCAGTTTGGAATAAAAATAAACCAAAAAAGGTGACTCAACCGTGGATAACAAGGGAAATTAGAGACAGCATTGGGTCCAAAGAGAGAGCATATCAATTGGCCAAAAAAAGTACCACAACCGAAGACTGGGAGCAGTTCAAGATGTACCAAAGGAGGACAAAGGGATTAATCAAGAGAGCAAAAATAAATTACGAAAGTAAGCTTGCGGCAAATATAAAAACCGACTGCAAAAGCTTTTATAAATATGTCAAGAGGAAAAGATTGGCGAAATCCAGAGTAGGTCCCTTGCAGTCAGAATCAGGGGAATATATAATGGGGAATAAGGAAATGGCAGACCAATTAAATTCTTACTTTAGTTCTGTTTTTACAAGAGAGGATACAAATAACCTCCCAAGGATGTTGGGAAACATAGAGACGAATGCAAGGGAGGAACTGAAAGAAATCAGTATCTCTAAGGACATGGTCTTGGGGAAATTGAAGGCAGATAAATCCCAAGGGCCTGATAATCTACATCCTAGGGTACTTAAGGAAGTGGCCATTCAGATAGCAGATGCTTTAAGAATTATTTTCCAGAATTCGATAGACTCAGGATCAGTACCCATGGATTGGAGGGTAGCTAATGTTACCCCACTATTTAAAAAGGGGGGTAGAGAAAAAGCGGGGAATTATAGGCCGGTGAGCCTTACATCAGTAGTGGGCAAAATGATGGAATCCATTATTAAGGATGTAATAGCGGAGCATATGACTAGCAGAGAAGGGATTGGACGGAGTCAACATGGATTTACAAAAGGTAAATCGTGCTTGACAAATCTATTGGAATTCTTTGAGATGGTGACAGGTAAAATAGATGGGGGAGAGCCAGTGAATGTGGTGTACCTGGACTTCCAAAAGGCCTTCGATAAGGTCTCGCATAAACGACTGGCTTACAAAATCAAGGCTCATGGGATTGGGGGCAAAGTATTGATGTGGATTGAGAACTGGCTAGAAGGTAGAAGACAGAGAGTTTGGATAAATGGCTCGTTTTCTGAGTGGCAGGCGGTGACCAGTGGGGTGCCACAGGGATCTGTACTGGGACCCCAGCTGTTCACAATTTACATTAATGATCTGGATGAGGGGATTGGATGTAATATCTCCAAATTTGCAGATGACACTAAGCTAGGAGGGGTTATGTGCACGGAAGAGGGGGTCAGGAAGCTCCAGTGTGATTTGGATAAATTGAGGGACTGGGCAGATACATGGCAAATGCACTACAATGTGGATAAATGTGAGGTTATCCACTTTGGTAATACAAACCGGAGGGCAGATTACTATTTGAATGGCAATAGATAAGAGATGGGGAAGTGCAGAAAGACCTAGGCGTACTTGTACATCAGTCTCTGAAGGCGAGCATGCAGGTACAGCAGGCGGTTAAAAAGGCAAATGGTATGTTGGCCTTCATATCAAGAGGGTTTGAGTCTAGGAACAAGGATACCTTACTGCAGCTGTACAGGGCCTTGGTGAAACCCCACCTGGAGTTTTGTGTGCAGTTTTGGTCACCTTATCTAAGGAAGGATGTTCTTGCAATGGAGGGAGTGCAGAGGCGATTCACCAGGCTGATACCTGGAATGGCAGGAATGACTCATGAGGAAAGATTGCGCAAATTGGGATTGTACTCCCTGGAGTTTAGAAGATTGAGAGGGGATCTCATAGAGACCTATAAAATTCTGGCAGGACTGGACAGAATGGATGCAGATGGGACGTTTCCAATGATGGGAAAATCCAGAACCCGGGGCCATGGTTTGAGGATAATAGGCAAACCATTTAGGACCGAGATGAGGAGGAATTTCTTGACCCAGAGGGTGGTGAATCTGTGGAATTCATTGCCACAGAGGGCAGTAGAGGCAGGTTCATTAAATCTATTTAAGAGGGAATTAGATCTATTTCTTCAATATAAGGGTATTAAAGGTTACGGAGAGAAGGCGGGGACGAGGTACTGAACTTTAAGATCAGCCATGATCTCGTTGAATGGCGGAGGAGGCTCGAAGGGTCGAATGACCTATTCCTACTCCTATCTTCTATGTTTCTATCTTTAAAAATGAAGGATTAATGCTCACAGATGTAAAGGCAAAAATACCACTGCAGATTAAAATTTAACTAAAAAGTAGGCCTAGTAAATCAGGCCAATACTGAAATGAAACTCCAGGTTTCCAATCCAACAAATAATTACCACAGACAAATTGGAAATCTGCAGTTTGTCTGCACTTTAGTTTAAATATTAATGTTTAGTCCTTGGAGGAAAATGGGAAAGAATACTTAAAGCATACCCTGCCCTTGAATTTGATGCAGGATCTTGACCTGAAACCATCCTTTTGCCTCCATGGATGCTGCTTGACAACTGAGTAATTCCAGCAGTGTGTATTTTGCTCCAATTTCTCTGGCTCACTGAGAGAAGCACACAGTGTCCCCACCAGAACTTGCTCTGAATGGTTTAAGTGAAATTAAAAATGGCTCAGTATGAAATGGAATATGACATAGTACACTAATCACTAATTGGTTAAGGACGAGAATTATCTAATATACCTGTGGTAAACCACTGTTGTATATTTAACTGGTTGGAAATGCCCAATGCTGACTGTCCTCCCACAGATTCCTGAATAAAGGTGACTGTTCCACAGCACCCTCCCCAGTTCAGGGCAGTCGACTTAGCCTGGACGTTCCTCCATTCTATTGTGAATAAAAGGCTGTCATTTTTACCTAACTTCCAGTCTTTTGGAGTTATTGATGGTACATCAATTTTATTCACAATATATTTTAACGATGGAGCATATCCTGAAGCCGAAGAAGTTGGAAATCAACCCTCAATCACCTGAAGCCTCCACCAACTTCAAACTCTAGTTGTGTTGCTTTGAAGCATTCCTGCAGGCATCATCTGCCATCGGCCGATCAGTGAACGACAAGCTGCAGGTACTACACTCCCAGGTCAGGCCCTTGGTATACTCAATAATCAGGGACATCGCGTCATACCCAGACGTGATGGACATTCTGAAAGGGCAGCACCTGAAGAAGATAAATTATATCTACGCACGACACTTCCTGGCTATCCATAAACAGCGACCTGGGGAATCAAGCGCTGAGTACCTCTGGGCCGTACAAACTCTTGGACTCCAAGGCCATGGAGAACATGAAGGACCTGATTAAAGACATGTTATGTCGTAGGCATCAGGTCCAACTACATCAGTCAGAGACTGTTGGAGCAAGGTGAGTTCAATTTGAGGAGGGTGATCAAACAGGCAGGCACATTGGAGATGGCCCTCCAGAATATGAAAGGCTTCTCAGCCCACAACGCTGCCAACTCATTGTTGCCCTGGGCGCCGCCATCTTGGGATGCACCGCCACCACCACACACTGCCAGCGATCCAACCATGGCCATTGTACTCTGCAAGCACCTAACACCACTATCACCACATCCCACCAGCAACCTGACCATGGCCACTGTGAGCACACAAAGTGCTACTTCTACAGCCTGAGCAAGCACCCGAGGAAACACTGCCCAGAGAAAGATGCAGTCTGCTCCAACTGTGGGAAGAAAGGGAATTACACGAAAGTGTCTAAGTCCAAGTCACGCCAATCCAGCAGTGCCATGTGCAGACTGTAGGGACTGCCATCTTGGACACAACCATCTTCGAGACCTAGCAGAGCCGCATGCGAGCCATGGGATGCACCATCTTGGATGCCGCCATCTTCAAGACCCATCAGTGCTGTGTGCAAGCCATGGGGACAGCCATCTTGGACCCTGCCAACTTTGAGACCCAGCAATTGTTGGGGCCACCATCTTGGATACCACCATCTTGCAACCAAATACACTAACACTCCACCACAGCTACAGGCAGTGACCTGATACCGGCCTCCATCATGCTGGGTCAAGGTTGTCCTCACCAGCTTGCCAGATCGATGATGGACATCCAGGTAATTGGCCATGTGACGAGCTGTCTGTTCAAGCATGGAGAGCTTCATTCACTCAGACACGGTGCAGTGCTACTCTCTCGCTTTTAGGCCAATGAGTCATAGTGCTGATGTCCACAGCTACTGCGTAGTGACCCTGACTGTGTGGGGCACTGACTTCAAAAACTTTAAACTCCTGGTGATGTCACAGCTATGCACTGCCGTGCAACTGGGACTGGACTTCCAATGCCACCTTAAAAGCATGGCGATGGAGTACAATTGGCCCCATCCCCCCCTCACTGTCTGTAAGCAGCAGTTCTTAAATCACCCACTGCGTTGCACCACCAAAAACCTCCACCTTTCCCAGCCAGTAACCTGAAGATGGCCTTCGGCACATGACCTGCAAACTCTCAACTCTCAAGATCACTCCTCCACCGCTGTTAGCTAACCCTATTCCCAACTGTAAATCCATTTCCATCAAAAGTAGGTGGTACAGTAGGTGGCTCGCATGCGGCTCTGCTAGGTCTCGAAGATGGTGGTGTCCAAGATGGCAGTCCCTACAGTCTGCACATGGCACTGCTGGATTGGCGTGACAGGGCCTTTATTATGTTGGAGGTAGAGCGGATACTCAATGAGGGGATCATTAAAGCCAGCACCAGCCCCTGTAGAGCCCAAGTGGTAGTGATGAGAAATGGGGAGAAAAACAGGATGGTTATTGACTACATTCAGACCATTAACAGATACATGCAGCTGGACACATACCCTCTTCTCCACATATCTGATATGGTAAACCAAATTGTGCAATATTGGGTTTTCTCCACCATCAACGCATACCACCAGCTCCCCATCCGGCCTGAGGACCACCAATATACTGTTTTCAAGGCAGATTGCTGCCTATACCATCTCCTGAGGGTTCCTTTCGGCGTCACCAATGGGGTCTTGGTCTTCCAGCGGGAATGACCTGCCAATCTCCAAAAATTTCTCCAGACCACCAAACTCCTTAACCTCACATACAATAAAGTTAAATGCGTACTTCGCACAACCTTCCTTGCCGTCCTTGGCTATGTCATGGAGAATGGAATCATTGCCCCCGACCCCGATCATATGAACCCGTTTTTGGAACTCCTCCTTCTCTACAGCCTCAAAGCCCTGAAAATGTGCCTGGGCTTCTTTTCCTACTATGCCCAGTTGGTCCCCAATTATGCAGACAAGGCTCACCCCCTCGTAAAATCTACCTCCTTTCCTCTGGCACCAGAGGCTCGGGCAGCTTTCAGCCGCATCAAGGCAGACATTGCCAAGGCTACGATTCATGCTGTGGATGAATCCAGGTGGAGAGCAATGCATCCCACTTTACCTGTCATCTTCTTTTCCTGTATCCTCCAGGGCCCCCAAGCTATTGTCAAGGCAGTATAGCACTGGAGACACTACCTAGCTGGCAAATGATTTACCTTGCTGACTGACCATTGGGCAGTGGCTTTCATGTTCAACAGCCACCAGCAAGGTAAAATCAAAAACGACAAGATATTGAGGTGGAGAATTGAACTTGCCACTGATAATTATGGTATCTTGTACTGGCCTGGAAAACTCAATGAGCCTCCAGATGCTCTATCCCATGGAATGTGCACCAGTGCCCAAATAGACTGGTTGCAAACCCTCCACAATGATCTTGACCACCCTGGAGTCACCAGATTCTTTCACTTTATCAAAGCCTGAAATCTGCCTTACTCCATCAAGGAAATCAAGATTATGACCGGAAACTGCCAGGTCTGCTTGGAGTGTAAACCACACTTCTATCGACCGGACAAAGCACAGCTGATAAAGGCCACCCACCTCTTTGAATGCCTGAGCATCAATTTCAAAGGACCCCTTCCCTCCTCTGACCACAACGTGTACTTCCTCAACATCATCGATGAGTACTTGGGGGGGACATGGTATGATGGTATAGGTGGGAGACGTGGGAAGACACCTCTCCCGGCAGAACTTTTCAAAACCTGAGCAAAAAGTGGGGTTTCTTTAGAATAAAATAACAATACTAAGATTTTTTTGGAACTATTATAAACATTACTGGAAGTAATCATGAGAAAGACAAAACAACAGATTGGGGAAAAAACGATTTTGAAACAAACAACAACGACTGAAGAACCTTGCAAATTGAGCCTGCGGACCCGACTCCTCAGCCACCGAAGTCAGTGCGACAGCTGCTTCCTAGCATTCAGGTAACTCCAGCGCCATCCCCTCAGGCTCGCAGAAGTCCTCCTGAGTCTCAGGAGCAGCTTACGTGTTCATGGAAACTCCACGCACGCGCACTGCACAGGTTCCGATTCTCGCTGTGGGGGGGGGGAGCTGACTCCTCACAGTCCAGCAATGTTGGGCTGTTGAGGGAGAGGCCTAGACCCTGTGGACAGATAGAGCTCCCGTCTGTGTTGACGGAGGAGGAGGAAGAAGACACCATTGGGGTGGCTGAAGAAGAGGAAACAGTCATTTATCAGGGTAGGACCTTAGCTAAGACTGTTCAATATATTGAGAGTAAAACTGGGCCTGCAACTCATGCAGACCCATCAAGTCAGTTTAATATTGGAACTAAACAAATGCAAACCTTATCAACTCAAATGAGTCAAGGTTTTTCATTTAGGAAGGAACAGTTTAGTAGTTTGAAGTATGAAATTTCAACTATTAAGACTGATGTGGCAAAATGTGCAAAGCTGGCGGATAAAATGCAAATTAAATTTTGGAAAATTGAAGAGGAGTTTCAGGATTGTTGTAAAGATGTGGTACAATGTAAAGATAAGGTTAATAAGATGGAGGATTATTTTACTGCTTGGGAAGTATAAAGAAATGATTTATTAAAGAAAATTGATGTTTTGGAAAGTCAGAGTCGTAGAAGTAGTGTAAAGATTGTCAGTTTACTGGAAGAATTTGAAGGCTCAGATCCAGTACAGTTTTTTCAGAATTGGATTCCTGAAGTTTTGGATAGAGATTATTTTCCGAATAGTTTGGAATTAGACAGAACACACAGAGGTATTAAGAAGAAACCTTTTGCTAGACAACCGCCATGCTCTGTTTTAATTAGATGGCTACGTTATTAAGACAAAGAATTTTTTTTAAGAATTGTACTTCAAAATGCAAGAAAGCGCCAGACCCCTTTGTTGGTTAAGACTAACAGAGTGGTTTTTTTTATGTAGACCTGAGCCAAACTATTATTAAGAATTCGAAAGAATTTAACCCTGTATTATGGAAGAAAGGATATAAATCTGTTACTCTCAAGGTTTTTTTATGGTGAATATGAAACCCAGTTTTTTACTGATGAAGAGGATGCCTTTCTATTTGCTAATTTATTGCCTGAAAATAAGCAGAAAAAAGTCAAGATCAACTTTCTCAACAATCGAAGCCAACTCAAGAAGCGAGAGATGGTTCACAGAAGGTGGATGCCACGAACCAACTGAAATTGATATGATGATAACTAAGTTAACAGAGATTTGCGAACTGCATATGATACTTGAAATGTTGTTTTTACTTAATTGTTCTGTTCGGGGGAGGTGGTTTTGTTTGCTTCTCCTCCTGAAGACATTGGCCACTTGGTGACAGTTGCCACTTCCCATATAATAGAAGGGAAGTAGTACTGCTTGTCAGTGTTTTTTTTGGTGGGGGGGGGGGTTTAATATATTTAAAAAATTATATATATCAAAAAATTATTGAGGATTTGGTATATACCACATTGTTTTTAATTATTATATTTGAATTATTATATTTGAACGTAACGTGGCTTAAAATTTTAAATAAAGTATTTAAAAAATCGACGAGTACTCACATTTTCCATTTGCCATCCCCTGCCCGGACATGACAGCTATCACAGTCATCAAGGTCCTACGCAGCCTCTTCATCTGTTTGGATTCCCCTGCTATATCCATAGCGACTGGGGGCCCTCCCTTATGAGTGATGAACTGAGCCAGTACCTATTGGCCAGAGACAGTACAACCGGCTGTAACTCCCAAGGGAATGGGAAGGTGGAAAGGAAGAACACCACTGTCTTGGAAGGCTATTCTCCAAGCCCTGCAGTTTAGAGGCCTTCCAGTCTCCTACTGGCAAAATGTCCTCCCTGAGGCTCTCCACTCCATCAGATCACTCCTATGTACTTCCACCAATACCACTCCACATGAAAGAATATTTTCCTTCCCTGCCAGCCTGGCTGATGTCCCAAGGGCCAGCTCTACTCCAGAAGCATGTGAGGAGCCATAAGTCTGACCCACTGATCGAAAGGGTCCACCACCTCCATGCCAAACTTCAATGTGGCATACCCTGATAGGCATGAAGACAAAGTCTCTGTTAGGGACCTGGCGCCCTCATGGTTCTGGAGACCATTACCAATCACACCACACTCCCCATACCTGTCATCACCCATGATGCACCAGGGGCATGGGATCTTACCCCAGCCCCAACAGATGGCATGCCAGACTCGTCACCACGCATCCACCCAACCAACACCAATGAATGCATACAGGCGCCCCAGACTGTCCAGGACCCCATTGCTACGATGGTGGCAGCAGCAGATCAGACCATCTGAAAGACTTAATTTATGACAACATCGGATGCACTTCACCCCACCAAACTCTTTTTAAAAACAAGGGGTGAATGTGGTAAACCACTGTTTGTATATTTAACTGTCTGGCACGCCCATTGGCTGACTGTACCTGTGACTCCTCCCACAGACTCCTGAATAAAGGTGACTATTCCTCAGACCCCTCCCCACTACAGGACAGTCGACCAGCATGGATGAGCCTCCATTCTATTGTAAATAAAAGCCTATCAGTTTTGCATAACTTCCAATCTTTTGGAGTTATTGATGGTGCATCAATACTACAAATAGATCACTGGCTATTGTTACTTCCATGTTTGTCTCTCTGTTACAATGAAAAGTTAAATGGCTATAAGTCAAATGATTTGACACTAAAATTTTCTGTTAGTATGTAAAAAGAATGTCTGTGTACAGAAATGAAATTGTCTCTTTAATTCAACAGTGAATATGACTTCCTAATTTCAGTGAAGGGGAAAACATTTATCTTTGGACAGAGTAGTGCTGAACATATGCAAGAATATCAACTGCTAAATGTGCTCGCTGACCTAAGATGTTAACTCAGTTTCTCTGTTAATGCTGTCTGGCTTTGAGTATTTCCAGCTTCTTCTGGTTTAACATAAAACTTTCATAATTTGTTATGTTCTGCAGGTGACTTTGTGGAAGATGAGAAACTGTTTCTCACCTACGTCATTCTTCACCTTAATGTACATTAAAGTGTTTGAAAAAGATTCCTGTAAATCAATTTTATATGCATATCCTGTTTCCAATCTTTATATTCTGTTTCATTTAAGTGTTCCGGTGACCTCTGGGTTTTTCCGTCCATAGAATCAGTGCAAAACAGTGCCTAATAGATTCTTTACTGGAATAGCAAAATGCTACAGATCCTGGAGAAGCATAATTTAAAAAAAAAGAATTTTGCAACCTCTTAGCTGGTTAGATATTATCAGTGAAGAGAGGAAGGTGACATTGGCATTTTCAGATATTGTGACCATTCATCGTCAGAACTGTCAAGTGATGGTCACAGGACCTTGTCGGTGAGCCAAACCACGCGCACAGTGTAACGCATTCTTTAGAAGTTGTATGCCTCGATCTCTCCACTGCAGTTCCTTCTTATCCTGAACATTAAAAAACACTGAGATCTGATTTAATTTGAGTTTAAATGGTTATATAAATGAAACTGAACATTGTTACCTGGCCAATAAAACATTGAGCAAATCCAATGAGTGAGAATTTCCACTGCAAGTCAGTTCCATTTTCACCTGTATCCCTCAAGCCAGTAATACAATACTGGATACAGTGTGTGCCAACCAATTCATGGTAAAATCTATGTTTACTCTGCTTTTTATGAGTCAACCATCATGATTTTTATTCTCAGTTTTCATTGCTAATCAATTTAATTGATGTAAACCAACAATATTGACATAATTAGGTAGTATGGTGAAACAGCAGTTCATCTTGCCGCCCACACCTCCCGTGACCAGAATCAATCTTCATCTTGAATCTTGTGGAGTTTGTATGTTTTCCCATTACAGTTTAAGTTTTCTCTGGATGCTCGAGTTTCCTCCCACATTGCGAAGATATGCTAGTAGGTTAATGATCTTTTATAAATCACCCTTTCATGTAGATAGGTGACAAACAAGTCAAAGGTAAATTATTGGATAGATGAGAGAGAATAAGTTATCATGTAACAGGGGATAAATAGTTTGGAATGGAAATGATGTGATTTAAAAAAAATAGACAGACAGCACAGCAAAAGCCATTTCGTCCCTCGTGTCTGTGCCACCCAATTTACATGCCATTAATCTGCACCCCTGATACACTCCGAACGGTGGGACGAAACCAGAGCCCCCGGAGGAAACCCACGCAGACACGGGGAGTATGTACAAAATCCTTACAGACACTTGAACCCCGGTCAGGTCCCGACTGCTGGCACAGTAAAGGCGTGGCGCTAACCGCTACGCCAACCGTGCTGCCCTTTTTGTTTGGTATGCTCACGGACATAATCAGAATGTCGTTATGCAGCAAATCATAGGGGGAAAATGTGGATCACACAATCGACCAAGTTCAAGTTCATTATCATCGGATCTACGTTTACAACCGGGTGAAACAATATTTCTCCACATAATACACAGGACATGAAAATCACATACATGCATAATAACATAATATTGAATAAATGTGTACAAATATTTCAGTATAATTGGCTTATCTCATTTATAAGAGTCCCACAGTTACAGGATACCATTCATCATTCTCACAGCCAGTGGGAAGCAGCTATTTCCCAGCCCGGCAGTCCTGGTCGAAGAACTTGTGAGATGGGTGGTCAGGATCCTCAATAATTTTTTGTGCCCAATTCATTCAATAGCACCTTTGGAAGACTACACAAAAGAGTCTGGAAAAACAACCAACTGAAAATCCTCACAAAGATCAGCGTATACAGAGCCACACTCCTGTTCGGCTCCGAATCATGGGTCCTCTACCGGCATCACCTACGGCTCCTAGAACGCTTCCACCAGCATTGTCTCCGCTCCATCCTCAACATTCATTGGGGCGACTTCATCCCTAACGTCGAAGTACTCGAGATGGCAGAGGCCGACAGCATCGAATCCACGCTGTTGAAGATCCAACTGTGCTGGGTAGGTCACGTCTCCAGAATGGAGGGCCATCGCCTTCCCAAGATCGTGTTATATGGCGAGCTCTCCACTGGCCATCGTGTCAGAGGTGCACCAAAGAAGAGGTACAAGGACTGCCTAAAGAAATCTCTTGGTGCCTGCCACACTGACCACCGCCAGTGGGTTGATCTCGCCTCAAACCGTGCATCTTGGCGCCTCACAGCTCGGCGGGCAGCAACCTCCTTTGAAGAAGACCGCAGAGCCCACCTCACTGACAAAAGACAAAGGAGGAAAAACCCAACACCCAACCCCAACCAACAAATTTTCCCCTGCAACCACTGCAACCGTGTCTGCCTGTCCCGCATCGGACTTGTCAGCCACAAATGAGCCTGCAGTTGACGTGGACATTTACCCCCTCCATAAATCTTCGTCCGCGAAGCCAAGCCAAAGGAAAAAAAATATTGACATCCAGTCCATACTACACAATGATACAGCCAGACAGAACACTCTCAATTATGCTCCTGTAAAATATTTTTAAGATGGGGGCCTGCATTCTGGCCCTCCTCAACCTCCTTAGGAAGTATAGGTTCTGTTGTGCCTGCCTGACTAACGGCAAGGTATTGTGTGTCCAGCATTGTCGATGATATGTACGCCAAGGAACTTTCTGCTCTCCACAGTCTCCACGTTGGAGCCATTGATGTGTTGTGGAGAGAGGCTGACCTTCATCCTCCTGAAATTTACAAAGATCTCTTTTTATCTTATCCATGTTGAGAACTCAGGTTGTTGTCACCCCATTTGATGAACCTCCCAGCCTCCTCTCTATAAACTGACTCATCATTGATGCTGATGAGGCAACTCCTGTTGTATCATCCATTAACATGATGATTCACTTTGAACTGAATTGGGCAGTGCAGTTGCAAGTTAGCAGTGTGAACAGTAGTGGGCTGAGCAGACAGCGTTAAAAGGTGTGCCAGTCTTCAGCGTGACGGGACTTGAGATTTTACTGCTAACTCAGACTGACTGCGGTCTTTCAGTCATCAAATGTTCTGTGTTGTAATATATGTGATTTATTTTAGCAGTGGCCACTCACCATTGAAAAATATGTGGAATTTTCTTATGAAATTGACAGATATTTGCAAGGATTGTGGAGTCGAGACATAAATATTGCAATAAAATTGTGGAATACATTCAAGTGACTTAAATTTCAATGTAAGATTTCAAATTAAAATTCAATGTTAAAAATGACCAGGAACTAACTTAATTTGTGGCTTCTGATGCCTTATGAGAGCAGCAGGATCTACCGAGCAATCAATCGAATGTTCAATATTCACTGTGTGTTCCATGGATGACAGGAATGACCTATAAGTGGAGGTTCAAATTGGAAAGCTTTGTGGGCAGTATAATGTTAACAAATGCAATAAAATTCTGTTCAGTGGGTTTAAATATTTCTTGTAATACATACATGAAGCATTGGTGATGACAACTCTACCAATACCAGTAAGTTCTTAAATGTACAATTCATATGGTATTTTTTGATATTTGCTGCAAGCAATGTAAATTTTGTTTGTCAAATCATGGTGTAAAATTACATCTGGTATTTTTTCTACATTAAGGGCAAAGGAATTCTTGCCAGACAGATTAAAGTGTTTCTTCAAAATACAGATGATCAGGTTTTAATTTTGTGTCTTGCTGCGAAGCAACTCTTCTGACAAACTCATATTTACAAATAACATGCCATCTACTTCAGAGTGGAGAATACTGTGGAAAGACGGGCGTGTCGAGTGAGGAGGTTGGTGAACATAGTTAGCTTGGGAAGCAGGCAAGAATTTCTCTTAGTTTAATATACAAAAGTGCTGGAGAAACTCAGAAGGTCTTGCAGCATCCTTTGTCTAGAAAAGATACATAACCAATTATTTGGGCCTAAGCCCAAATGAGTAAAATGCAGGCAGTAGCCTGACTAAGATGTTTGAGTGGGGTGGTGGGCAGGAAGGAGCACAGCCAAGAGGTCATCAATGGATATGGGTAGGAGAGCAGAAGAGAACAAAAGCTGGGAATTTCTCATCTTCACAAGGTTTCACAAAGAATCTTGCAATACTTACACATAGCATATAGCATTAAATGATTCATGGCCATAGTTTAGTTGCAATGTGAAGTCAACATTTATTCGGAGCAGAGTCTAATAAAGTCTTAATTTCCTGAAAAAATGAAAATGAAAATTCATGCCATTAAAGTTCCAAATTAGGAAATGACAAAACTGCTCTTGACTTTGTCCTTTGACCTATGAAATACAAGTGACTGAATCAGCCAATTGTGAAGGAGTGCACTAATAATGATGAAATTGTTATGGAATGGGTTAATAAAATTAGATAAAATTTATCTTAAAAGGGGTAAAATTGTGAGGTTTAGTTGCTAGATCACATTTCACAAACAAACATCTCAAGTGCCATGTTCCTAATTGGCTTTGCTGAGACAATGGGAATGTACTTGTAAGAGTTTTACAGGTAAGTGTTAATGGACCAGCAGGTCTGTCCTGGGCCCAGGTTCAAGAACTTGGAGAAGTGAAAAATGAATGAATGAACAGTGAAAAAGAACTTTCCTGAACACTTAAACATTACACACATGTGCGCTTAGAATTAGAAGGGGATTAAGAGTTATAAGTTAAATATTGATCTTATTATTATGTATTAAGAAAATAAAACTCTTTTTGTTTAAGTAGCCATTGTCTTGGTGAATTTCCATTGCTGCTGGTGTTTGAGCCCTTTGGGCTCATAACAAAATGCACAAACATGCTGGAGAAACTTAACAGGTCTGCAAACCTGCAAAGAGCCCAGATCTGATATGTTGGTTACCCTTTGCTTCCTATAAATGCTGAGTGACCCTAGAACCATAGAACACTACAGGTCAGAGAACAGGTAATTTGGCCCTTCTAGACAGTGCCGAAACATCATTCTGCTAGCCCCATTGGCCTGCACCCATTCATAACCCTCCAGACCTCTCTCATCCATGTATCTATCCAATTTATTCTTAAAACTTAAGAGTGACCACGCATTTACTATATCAGATGGCTGCTTGTTCCACACTCTCTCCACTCTCTAAGTGAAGAAGTTTCCCTTCCCCCTAAACCACTTTAAAGCCATGTCTTCTTGTATTTATCTCTTCTAATCTAAGTGGAAAGAACCTACTCACATTCACTCTGTTTATAGCCCTCATAATTTTGCAAACCTCTATCAAATCTCCCTCATTCTTCTGCACCCCAAGGAATAAAGTCCTAACCTGTTTAATCTTTCCCCGGTAACTCAACTCCTGAAGTCCTGGCAACATCCGAGTAAATCTTCTCTGCACTTGTTCAATTTTACTGATATCCTCGCTGTAGTATAGTGACCAGAACTGCACACAATATTCCAAATTTGGCCTCAGCAATGTCTTATACAACATTACCATCACATCCCACCTGCTGTTTCTCCAGCACATTTGTGCATTCACTTGACCCCAGCATCTGTAGACTTTTTACATCTTCAGACTTTCTGCATCTGCAGACTGAAAATGTTGAAAATCAGATCGGCAAGTAATGTTTTTTTTTCATAATTCCTGCAATATGAAGCATTATATTTGTGCATTCTTATCACTGTATTTGTTTCATGAGGTAAATTAAAATATTATTCCATTTTAAGAATGCACAAAAAATGCAGGTTTTAAATTTTGGCATCAAAGTAGGTTAAAGGATCCTCAATCATTAATTGTTTCCCTTCCCACAGATGCTTCCAGCATTTTGTTTTATTCCAGATTTCCTGTCCTTTAATTTTCTTTATCACAAGGTCTTTTAATAATTAAAAATAGTTAGTGTGTCCAGATTATACATTCTGTATTTCAATATATAATTGCAAATGTACCACCATATTGTTTGTCAAAAGAGAAATCTGTTTCAGTAAATTTGGCCTGTTCTTGCAGCCAAAAATTTAAATTTGAAGTCATGGGGAGGACAAGTTGTATAATCCATTACCTGGATTGCAGGAGGTTGAGGGATGAACTTAGGGAGGAAAATAAATGAGGACCATGCATAACATGAATGTTCAGTCTTTTCTCCAGCGTGAACAATTCTAGAACAAGAAGATATAGGCTTAAGGTGAAAGAGGAGAGATTTAATAAGGATCCAAAGGACTTTTCACTCAGAGGATGGTCCTTATTTGGCACAAGCTGTAGAAGGGGGCAACATAATGATGTTCAAAAGACATTTGGCCAGGTGTATGGATAAGAAAGGTTTAGGATTGAATGGGACCAGCCCAGAATGCTACTTGGTCAGCATGAACGAGTTGGGAATTGCAATGATAGAGTGCTAGTGATAATCTTGATCACTAGAGGAAGTCAGAGTTGAGTTGTTGCAGCTAGGAGTAGATTTAAAATGGATGCCTCCATGAGGTCATGAATACTGTAGCTAATAAAGTATAGTTGTTATAAAAGAACCCATTTCTTTATTACAATAAAAGAAACATCACTTCCAGGAGAGGAAGAAACACCAGGAGCTTGCAGAGTGAGAATCAGTCGATAGCAGCAGAAAACATGGAGAGTGTAAAGGAACTTTACACTGTTAATTGGACTGGGAATGTCAACCACAAGTGGAGGCTGTTCAAAAAATGATTTATGCTGCTCCTGCAAGCCATTGGATTCGATAACAAACCCGATGTATGGAAGATTGCTCTGCTACTTACCATGGCAGAACCTCAAGCACTAGAATTTTTCCAAACATTTGTTTTTGCCAAGGCAGTTGACCAGGGCAAGTTCAACTAGGGTATTAAGATGTTTGATGAATACTGTTCACCAAAGAAAAATGAAACATTCAAGAGGTATGTGTTTCACTCATGCACACAGTTGCATGGAGAGAGCTTGATACTTTTTTTAGTGGACTTGAAATTAAAAGCAAGAACATGAAATTTCAGACCGCTGCAAGATTCAATAATCCTTGATCAAATTGTGTTCGGGTTTATTGATAAGAAAGCAAGAGAGAGGTGGCTGCAAGAGTCAGAGCTTACCTTAGCTGGAGCTGTGAAGATGTGCCACACCAGTCAAATAGCTCTGCAGCATGCAAAAATGTTTGGTTGTACTGCAAAATCCAGTGAAATGAAGGCATAGTCATAGCCACAGTATCTGGACACACACATAAAGAGAAAATGAGACATAGGAAACAACAAAAAGGTGGAGAAACATTTAATTGTAAATGATGTGATACTCAACATGCATCAAAACAGTGCACCCAGCCTATGGAAAAATCTGTAATAAGTTCAAAGGGCAGAATCATTATGCAATGTTTTTCCAAAGGGAAACAAAACAGAATTGAAAGTGTGCACATTAAATACACTATAGAAGAAATTACTCTCAGTGATGCACTCTCCATGGGCATGGTAGTGCAGAAAGACTATAAACCAACAGACACTGAACAGGGTTGAGCAAGATGAGTGGACTGTATCATTGCATACAAATGAAAAAATATTCAATGCAAATCTTGTACAGCTCAAAGCCTACAATGTACAGAGCATCAACATGAAAGGTACGTGTAAATTCAAGGTGAAAGTTAAAGATAAAGAGCACCACCTCAGGTTCACAGTAGTCCCAGATGGACATAAATTACTGCTTGGTGACAAAACCTGTGAAAACATAAGTCTAGTCAAGAGGGTGTACCACATTAACAGTGATAATGCACAGAACAGTATAGAGGAAATTAGATTGATTTCCAGACATCTTTAAGGCATTATATCATATAACCACTGCATATGAATAGGGGATGCATCTCCTTTCCATTTCAATAAAATAGTTAATCTGGCTGTCAATGGAGTAAAAGCTAAGGCTTTTTCTTGAGATGCCAATAGAGGTTCATCTGAGTCGAGAGAAAAACCAAACAGAGCAATTAATGGACAGGGTTCCAAGTTAATCTTGAAAATTGATCTTGTTTTCTTCACATAAAAGGTAACCTTGATTAGAGGGAGGGGATTAGATTAGTTTAGTTTAGTCCTTTAGGTTTTTTTTCTTTTTTCTTTCTTTTTTTATCCTTATTCTTTTAATATAACAGTTTAATAATGGGTCTGACATGGTTGCATTCATTAAGTTTATTACTAGTTTGATGGATCTATGTTAATAGTAATATTTAGGTTAAGGTTAAGGTATATTTCTTAAAAAATATCTTAGTAAAATAAATTATCGAGTTAAAACATATGTATTCTTTGTAAGTTAGTTGTGGGCTGGTACAGGGTCACACACAGCCCAGCACATTTACAGAAACACCACTGAAGTCAGAAAGAGTGTTTATTTTTGTAATTGATGTATCTTGGAAAGACAGAGCTAATGGATTTGAAGAGGGTCTTAATTATTCAACAATAGAGTGTTTGTTTTATTAAAAACTGAAGTATCTAAGTACTCAATAAGAACTGCTGAAGGAAGCCATCTGCTTTTAAACCAGATGCCTCTTGAGCAAAAGGAATGAAACTCATAGCCATGTGAGTGATAAACGTAAGCCTTTGAAAGAGAAGTGAGGTCATATTTCAGAGTCGTGTTGTCTACAAGCCAGAGGTATGAAGATCATATGGTTTACAAGAAACTGGGGTTGACAACTGTTTAAAATTCCAATAACTGATCACATGTTTTCTAGGAATTAAGACTGACCTCATTGGTGATGTCATTTCAATAGAGTTTAAGGGTATATATATCTGAAGGCAGAGAGCTCAGAAGCCTAGAAGAAGCAGAAACCAGAAGGAAAAGAAGATTGACAGTATTCACTGGAGAAAGAAGAGCTGCTGTTGTAAGTGGCTTTAAAGTAAGCCAGACCACATCTGGTTTTTTTAAATTATTGTTATTAGAAGGCAGCCTCAGTGTGGACAAGAACTCCAGAACTCTTAAGAAGCTGAGGGGGAGTTAAAGATCATAAGTGTGAGAATTAAATAAGAAATCTCTTCTTGGGGAAATAACTCAACAAGATTTGTGAGTTTGAACAGTCTACGTCAGTGTTAACAAACACCTCATTAAAAGAACTTGAGGTTTCTTAATCACTTTTGCACTACAATTGAATAGACCTCAAGTTCAGCAAGACTTTAAAATTCTGGGCCTTAAAAATAACTTTTCAGACTCAAGTTTAAACTGAAATAGACTGGACTAAAATACAAACACACACACACATTTACATAATTATATTCGCGCATAGTGGGATTTAAGCTTAGAGTTAAGTAAGTTTAGAGTTAAATGAGAAACTGTTATGTGATTAATAGAATGTTTAAATAATGTTTAATAAAAACTATTATTTTGCATTTACCACCATCTGTTGAATTCTCCATTGCTGTTCCTGTGTTAGTATTAAGGGGTAACTATTAATGGAGATATGCACATTTTATTATTTTCTCTCTTTTTTTAACTCCCTTTGGTTTGTATTTGCTTATTTATAATTCATTCAATATGTGATCTTCATTTATTATGTTGAACTTAATAAAAATAAATTAAAAAGAAAAGAAAAATTTGTGCTGCTGATATTTGTGTTTACATTTGTGTCGAACTTTAAATTGAAATTAATACTGTATTAGTGTGTCATGTTAGATTAAACATTTCAAGGAAAGGGGATGTAATGCTAGTGATAATCTTGCTCACAGACGAGGATTTCAGCGACCCTCAGAGGGTCGCCGCCCAAGTGGACATGCTCAGAAGAGTGAAGAAGGACACCAGCGCCATCATAGACCACATCAGCAAGTCCCACAAACAGCCCCTGGCAAGATCAAGGCCAGTAGAGAGGCAAGTGAACACCCTGGGACAACTATGCTACTAATACCAGTGATGGGGTGCAGATGCCCATTGATGTTGCTCAGCCTGTGGGTTTTCAGAAAATGCCCTGGCCAACTGTCATTGACAGTTGAGGGGGGTTGGCCCCCTCCACTGTCAGGCAGGTGTTTCCTGGTCAACATGGGTGTCGAGATAAGCATCCTACCCCCTGCAGGCCTCGACACCCACAGCGGCAAGCAGGGCCCAAGGGCAGTCAACAGCTCCTGCATTTGAATTTTTGGGACCCGCACCATCCAGCTTCCTTTTGGCAACAGCCGCTTTACATGGACCTTCACCCTCGCGGAAGTGGTGTAACCGCTCCTATGGGTCGACTTCCTTCAGCCCCACTGCTTGCTGATTGACCTCAAGGGATGCCACTTGGTGCACGCCAGAACCTTTCAGACTCTGCCTCTGGGGAAAGCCAAGCTATCTGCCCCCACCTAGACTCTACAACACTCTCAAACAATGAGTTTGCCTGCATCTTTGTGGAGTTCACCTCGATAGTGGCGCTACAGTTCTCCACATCTGAGCCAAAGCACGGGTAAGGCACCACAGTTTGACCAAGGGCCCACTGCTCCATTCCAGAGCACGCCAACTCCTTCCTGAAAAGCTCAGTGTAGTGCGCGTATAAAGAACCAAAGACTTGTTGATCCAACCAAGGCTTTTATTAATTAAAAGACTGGAGCATATCACAAGTAGGTTGACCAGTCCAGAATTACCTGGTCTGGCGAGGAGCAATCCTTTAAGACCTTCCAGTAAGTGTGGCTACACTCTCAGCCAATCACAGTCAGCCTACACTACCATCTGTACATAGACACATTGGTGATTGAATCTGGACTATCACACTCAGCCTGGTGAAGGAGGAGTTCAAAAAGATGGAAGAGCTGGGTATTGTGCAGCATTCCAACAGTCTCTGAGCCTCTCTCCTCCACATGGTGCCAAAATCAGCAGGGGTTTGGAGACCATGCAGTGACTACCACCATCTCAATGAGGCCACCACATCCAACAGATATCTCGTGCCCCACATCCAAGACTTGGCTGCCAAGTTGCATTTATTGTCCTTTTTTTCATTTTTCTTACTGCATTTGGGCCCTATGTGGTTCAGGTAGGGCTGCCAGATCTTTACAATACTGTCCTATTTATTCTTTAAGTTAAATGTAATTTTTCCATAGGTATACAGCTGTTCATTTCCATGGATCATCGTGCTACAAGTAGAAGGGATTTGGACTTGCAAGTGATCGCAATACATTTTTTTGCTACAGCCACTAATATTTTTATAACTGAGATTTGATATTTATTAAATTTGTTGCTTATTTCCATAAAATTACCTAGTAGATATAGCTCTGGGTAACTGTAAGGTAAAACATCATGAGATGGGAATGTGTAAGGAGTTACCCTGTGCAGGGCTGTAACAAGATGTGAATGCATCCTTGTACTTACAAGATAAGAGAGACATTGATGGATTGAGAGGCAGGAAGCTAGCAGGGAAAGGATAGCAACAGTTTTAGTCATTGGACAAGTAATGATATGATGATGTTCTAAGCACGTATCCAAGGGTATAAAAAAATCACCATTTTGCTGATAACGGCAGAATGCATTCTCCGACTAACATTGTTAGTCGCAAGTGTTACAATCCGGTAATAAAGAACAAAGAACCCTGATTTCGACTCAGTCTGGTGTTTGTCTCACTCATTCATGAACAAAGCAGACCTAACAATTTGGTGACCCCGACATGATGGGTGAGTGAACACTGGACGACGGTTTCTGTTTTTTCTGACAATCATCTCAGCCGGCTGATAAAAAGGTCCAGAGAAGCCTGTTTTAACAAAATTCTCTTTTTTTAAAAATCTTTATGATTGTCAGTAAGAACTGGAGATCGGACAAATTAGACGACCACAATTGAAGGTCGCATGCCAGGATTGTAACACGTAAATGATTACAGACAAGATAAAAGTCCTTAAGGTGTTTGAATGACATTTATTAAGTGCTTCGCAAGAAACTACTAGAGTTTAAAAGTCTTTATTGTGTCGTTGCAAAGTCCAATAGAGTGAGAAGGTGGTCTATAAACAATTGAGGACCTGAGTTTTCTGCCCTAAACTGGTTATTAAGAGGAGAAATCTCCCACGTGAAGGTTGGGCTTTGAAAGAAAACAAAGGTTCAGGCTTATTGGCCTCAATTGTATCTGAGAGACTGACTTATAAATGTCCGGTAGGTATGATAATGTCTGTACACTTGAGAAGTTAAGAATTTATTTCCCCAATTCGCCGTGGTGGAATACCACAGCAGACACTAGAGACCTTGAGACAACAAAAAAAAAGTACTCAGGGACGCCTGCCTGGTGAACAAGAACGACGACAGAAGGCTGCGACAGCTGTGTCCGGATCAGGTAGGAGATATTAATGAAAAAGTTGATAAACTCCTAAGAGACACCCGGTTTATTCGAAATACTTTTGATAAGTTAAATGAGGGTATTCCCAACATCACCAAGGAGATAAAGTTACATAAATTCATAGATTGGTACAGGGAAACAGGACAAAAGTATAGCCCAAATATTTGGTTTTCTAGTTGTAATTTAACTTTCAGACCCCTTTGGGAAAACAGAGAGTGGAAAACGAGCAATCAGAGTATACAGGACAGTCTGAAGTCAATTGGAGGACAAGACTTAGAGACTGTTCCTTTAAAAGATATTAGTCATCCAGCTTGCAAGGAGACATTTTTAAAAGCAATTTTCGTTGACATATATCCCCTAAACGGACAAGAACCTAAATTAAAACAGGCATTAGAAAGCGGTCCCGCAGCTATGGCTGTACAGTTGCCTGCTAAGACTTTTGACCAAGTTATTAAGGAAATTAATCAGGAATTAGAGGAGCGAAATACCAGTAATGTGGCATTGGAGAAACAAAAAATTCTCTGAAAATGTGTAGATCGCTGGAGGAAGATGGGGTGGTTACCCGGGAGCGCTGAGATGTTCCTGACAGGTGAGGGAAACAAAATTCTAAAGCGTAGTGTCTTAGATAAGCTGGAAGAAACAAAACACAGAAGGGAAAGGAAAAGTGCCTGTTTCTAGTTTCCAGCCACGAAGTGTCCGGGTTTGCTCTCTCCCTCCCTCCTTTCACCCTCCCCCTCTCTCTCTTCTCCCCCCCCTCCTCTCTCACCCACTCCCCCTCCCAATCCCAATCTGTGGCAGTGCTGCCCTGAAATCCCCAGGTTGGGCAGGGCAGAGAAATACAATTTGGTTTTAATTTTGTGCCCACAATTCCAGCTCTGCATCAAATGGGATCCTGTTTTATCCTCTCTCCCTCCCTCTTTCCCGCACCCCCACCATTGCGGGATCAGGGCAGACATTGTGGGCTGACGTGTAGCTCACTCGAGGTGGGAGGGAAGGAAGGAGTGATAGTTCCCAGTGGTGGGAGCCCCAATCTGATCCAGACCAGTGATCACAGGATGAGAACCTTTTAAAACCTTTGAAACGAAAGTGTTAATCTGAAGACTTTTCTCCCAGTGGGGCCAGTGCAAGGCATTTTCTCTCTCTATCTCTTGTGCTCTGTGTATCTGCCTCTCTATCTCTTTCTCTCGCTATGCTCTCTCTCTCTCTCTCTCTCTCTCTCTCTCATAGTCTCTGGATGTATGTGATGTCATGTATGTACTCTGACAATAAATCATTTATAAGTGAGTCTTATACAATTATACAAACGGGACACAGAAAACAAAATCTTTAATCGCGAGTCAGCAAAAAAGAGGGTGAGAGACAAGGAGATGCAGTACCGCGATGTCCTAGCTATATTCGAAGAATTTGGTCTCCCTGATAACCCACCTATTATGGCCCCTGTAGAAATAGCTTGTAGACCCCCACCCTATGCATATGTGGAGTCACAAGGTACCCCGACACCCCAGATGTGATCCTGGAGTCACGTCCCTTATATCCAGATATTGAGACACTGGGGTGTGACAAGATCCTCGGGAATAGGGACACATCAGACGAGGTACAGGCCCCTTTAATAAAAATAGAAGGGGGAGTAATAGATGTAGAGACCCCTCTGGAGTCCAAGAAAATAGAAAAGGAGTTAGAAATACAGAAATGGAACATGAAAAAGGTTCAGGATAACATTAAAAACTTAAACAGAGATATTAATGTGCTGGGGCAGATCAGTGAGGATCAAAAAGAATTAATGGTAGGTGTATTGAAGGAAGTGGAAAAGATAACTACAACACTGTCAGGAGAAATTAAAGCTGAAGGAATGGTAATAGGAGTAAAGGACGAAAAGTGTAGTACAGATGAGGAAATGAGATACGATCCACCATGGGAGGAAAGTAAAAGGAAAAGACTCGGGAGGGAGAAAAATAGACATGCCTACCTGGACATAGTTAGAACAAAAGAGAAAGATGTGAAACAACTAAACTATGGCCGAAAAGATTATCTTAGAGATGAACGTGACCAATATACCTTTGACCCTGAGACATTGGAAGCTGATAGGGACAGTGACAGTGACGAAGAAGAGTCAGAACAAGGTGGGATAAATAAATGCATGCCAAGAGTAAAGAAGGAGCAGAAATCCCCAAAATTGAGATATCAATGCCCATTACTGATCACGGGACGGGGAACTCAAAAATATGTACCCTGGTCACGAATGGACTTAGAGAGTTTAATGAAAAAACTACCTCCGTTGAGTAATGGGGCTAGTCCATGGATTTCTTGTTTTGAGCGAGAAACCTGCCAAGAGCAATTAGCACTCGCAGATGTCAGAACTATCATGATAAAATTAAAGGCAGAAGGGGCCCTGAAGCAAATAGAGAGAATTGTAAGAAGCAGTAAATTGGGGGATGAAATAGAATTTAACCCACTTCGGAATAAATTTTGGGAAGCACTTAGAGAAACAATTCCTACACCCTATAGTTTGGATGCCTTGGTAACCCTTCAACTAAAGGAAGGAGAGACTGCACACGAGTATTTCACTCGAGCATGGGACTTATGGGAAACAGGGACTGGAGAAAGACCCGACCACAGCCCCTTAGGAAGGGCTCACTTTCGTAATGGGATAATAAACGGACTACCTGCTACGGTTCAAGCAAAATTAAGGGACATTGTGGGATTAGAGACAATGTCAGAGGATTTGTGGAAAAGACACCTGACACATGCAATCAAACGACATCGTCAATCAGAGCATGCTAAGTCAGAAAGTGCGTCCCAGAAGGAGGTGGACAAAACAACCGATAAATTGGTGAGAGCCATAGAACATATAGGGGTTAAATTAGCGGCCCAACAGATAGTCCCACAGGTCATGGGGCCAGTGATAAATCTGGGACCCAAAGTAAGAAATGGTTGGGTAAGACAGCTAGGTACAATGTATAGAGGGGAACATGCAGTATGCTGGTACTGCCAAAATCCTGGACACTACCAGCGGAACTGTCCGGAGGCTGGGAGAGCAAGGGGAAAAAGATTACCCTCTATTAGAGGCTATCGGGGAAGAGGAGGAAACTTAAGAGGACAAGCAAGGGGTAGGGGTGGACACATTGATGGGCCCCAGAGAATCGGGGGGTGGCAGAGTGATCAACAAGTCCAGGCACCTCAGTGTAATGACTATATTGAGGAAGGTGCTGAATTTGATTATTGAAGGTGCCCTGGAGAATCAAAAATCACGCCTCCCTGGGAGCCACCAAAAATTTGGGGGACGGTAAATGGAGAAAAAATTGAATTTATGGTTGACACAGGGGCAGCAGTTACGACAGTGATTAAAAAACCCCCAGGGAGCACATTTTCGGGCAAAACATTATCTACAATAGGATTCTCCGGGATAAAGGAAACACAGCCCTATACAGATAACATCGACATGACATTTGGACGACAAAGGGTTAAAACGCCTGTCCTGGTTGTGCCAAGTTGCCCCATTAATTTATTAGCAAGGGACATTCTTACCAAACTAGGAATAACCATACAATGTTCTGAGAAGGGCCTTCGGTTAACATACCCAGGGGATACAATAAGAAGGGGAGGACAGTTTATAGTAATGACCCCATCTAACGCTTCAGAAGACTCTGTGGAGGTTAGTATTTTCTGGAGTCGGCTACTGTATGATGAACCAGGCCCAGGGCTGATTAAACAGTTTTTTGAGTGGAGGGCCAGTATTCCCCGGTATGGGGATTACCATTATCCACTAGATCCTATGCATGTTACATTAAACTACACCATCCACCCGGACCAGGAATATGAGGAGAGGTGGGACTCTCTAAAAGAAGGGAAGACAGAAACGATACATTGTCCATTTATCTTTGTAGGTAAGGAGGGAATAGCTGCTATGGTTGTCATGACAGAAGAACAAATGGAGTGGTTCTGCTTAGGAGTAGAAAGTGTGCCTCATGTGACCTTGGGTATTGCCAAAGATCATTACGCTCGACAGCTGGGTCCGATGGTAAAGGAAGCGATAGGGTGTGAATACAGGCAGACAGAAATCCCGGGATATTCCACCTCGGAGGGAGGAAAATTTGTCAGACTGAATATTGAAGCATGGGACCAGGTAGTGAATGAGAAAGTAGAAAGAGACCGAGCCATAGAGGGAGAAAATATTGATCACAGAGACTCAGACAAATATCTTTCTAATCTGAGTCCACATATATGGACAACGGGGCCCTATGATGTGGGAGTAATAAAAGGAGAGGTATTTCTAGAATTGGCCAACCCCGGGCAGAAACCAATATGGAGAAAACAATACCGCTTGTCGCCCAGTCAGGAGGAGGGTATTAAAGGAACGATAGAAGGGTTAATGGAGTCAGGGGTTTTAAGGGCGGCACCTGACAGTATGTGGAACACGCCCATCATGCCTGTTCCCAAACCGGGTAGAAAAGACTGGAGGATGGTACACGACCTCCGGGAGATTAACTTGGCTACCAAGACCATCGGGAGACCAGTCCCAGACCCATATGTAGCACTTAGGGCTCTGAGTCCGGAGCACGAATACTATACTGTCATTGATCTGGCAAACGCATTCTTCTGCTTGAAATTAGCTGAGGAATGCCAAGACTGGTTCACTTTCACTTACCAAGCACATCGGTACACATACACTAGATTACCTCAGGGTTATAAGGACAGTCCAGGACTGTTCAATCAGGCCCTTAGCGAAATCCTAATGAAATTAAAGCTCCCGGAAGATGTTACACTGATTCAGTATGTAGACGACCTAATATTAGCAGGGAAAACGCCACATGAGTGCCTGACAGGGACAGCAGTTTTACTCAAGGGGTTAGGCGAGGCTGGATTTAAAGTAAAAAGGTCGAAATGTCAGGTCGGAAGGAGGGTGGTAACTTTCCTAGGAAGACTCGTGGGTAAAAACGGTACGGCCATGTCTGAGGCACATAGAGAAATGATACTAGGGTATCGAAAACCTACTACAGTACAAGACATGCGAGGGAGGCACAGGGAGAGAACATGGTGTCGGAGACCTCTTCTATCTAATGATTGGAGTGTCTATTAATGGAAAAGATCCTTGGGGAGTGGTGAGGTTCGACTTACAAACATACACAAAGGACATAATTAAACCCACTTCGAAAGAGGGGGAAGTGAGAAAATTCGACGGTACGAAGATGTCCAGGGGAGAGAAGATAGCAATTGAGACAGGTATTGATGAGTCAAACTCCTGGATAGATCAGATGGGTAAATATGCGGACCAAGCAGGGTATGGGAACTGCTGGGTCTGTGCCCGAGGAAGGCCATTATTACGGATGAGCAGATCAATTTTTGAGGAGACAGATGCTATGGACTGCGCCTTGAACCTAATGTCAGAATCCAACCCACTGAATAGGTGTCTGATATGGGAACAGACGTTTCCCATAGCTCCGGCTAATGTAGCTCCCCCTGTCTTTAGATCCACAGGCATAACTAATGTTACTTGTTTTGCCAACAACAACACAGCAGCGCACGTTTTCCATGTGGTTTGGCTGCCCAGCGACTCGTGCAGGACTCATGTTGATCTCTCACATAGCAGTAGTGCAACCCGCTTGACCCAGGCTAGGGCGGATATATGGTGGTTTTGTGGAGGAAGAGTGCTGTACAACTGGCTCCCCGCTAACTGGGATGGTCGGTGTGCTCTAGTAACCCTTAATGCGCCAGTGCTGAGTGTCAAAAGGCAGGAGGGAGACGAGGATTCCCTAGAATTGCGCCACACAGAGAGTTGGCTGTGGAGAAAAAGGAGGAGTGTTGGACTCTTGGGGCCGGGAGGAAGGAACCCTGATGGGGTATGGATTGATGCCATTGGCCAAGCCCGGAATATTCCGGACGAATTTAAATTAGCCGATGAGATTGCAGCTGGGTTTGAAAGTTTTCCTGTTTTTAGTGCAATTTTTCCCATCACTGTAAATAAAAATGTTAATAGGATCAACCTTATTCACTATAATGTCCAGCGCCTTGCAAATTTGACCAGGGACGTTGTTGAGGCAATACATCAACAACTGTCAGAAACTTCCCTTATGACACTTCAGAATAGGATAGCGATTGATATGGTCCTGGCAGAGAAAGGTGGAGTGTGTGCTATGTTTGGAGATCTATGCTGCACTTCTATCTCTAATAACACAGGGCCAGATGGATCACTCACTAAGGGGTTAACGAAACTTAGGGCATTGGCGAAAGAATTAAAAGCCCAGTCTGGAGTCTCCAATCCTGTTTTATCCTGGTTACAGGGAGTGTTTGGGAGATGGAGCACATTGTTAGGACAACTTTTGCTGGGTTTGTTCATTTCTGTATCAATTTTTATCACTTGTGGCTGTTGTTGTATTCCATGCATTCGAACGCTGGTCACGAGGACCATAGAGAGAGCCTTTGCTGACCGTGATGAACTGCCTCCGAAATATCAAGCTGTGCAGGCTGTGGAGCAAGACTATCTCACATTACAGGAGGCGGAGAAAGTTGCTGAGATCGATCTGGAGTCTGAAGGGGAATGTGATGGGAAGGAGGGATTGTGAATTAGATTGTTACACATATAATTTTAACCTTGCTTGTAACCTAAATATTATAACCTTGATTGTAGAACAAATATTATAACATTGATTGTAACACAAACATTATTAATCAGATTGTAGAACAAGTATTATGAATTAGATTGTAGACCATATGTTAACTTGGGAATTTACTAATGTACGGGGGGTTAGCTAGTTTTTTGCTTGGGGGCAAATGGGATGAAACTTGTAAACGGGCAATGGGATCGGGGTGACGGATGGGGGGTGTACGCAAAGGAGGGTTGGGGGAGCCCTCGCCCACCAGCCGAACTACCCTGTGAACAGAACCCGTATAGAGCTTGGCAATAATAGACGAACTAATGTAACGCGGTGGTAGCATAGTCAGGGCGAGATTGTCCTCTAAAGAGGACAAAGGAGGGATTGTAAGGTAAAACATCATGAGATGGGAATGTGTAAGGAGTTACCCTGTGCAGGGCTGTAACAAGATGTGAATGCATCCTTGTACTTACAAGATAAGAGAGACATTGATGGATTGAGAGGCAGGAAGCTAGCAGGGAAAGGATAGCAACAGTTTTAGTCATTGGACAAGTAATGATATGATGATGTTCTAAGCACGTATCCAAGGGTATAAAAAAATCACCATTTTGCTGATAACGGCAGAATGCATTCTCCGACTAACATTGTTAGTCGCAAGTGTTACAATCCGGTAATAAAGAACAAAGAACCCTGATTTCGACTCAGTCTGGTGTTTGTCTCACTCATTCATGAACAAAGCAGACCTAACAGTAACCTGTGAAGGCCATTCCTGTTATCCTGGTTAATTTTTCTGTAATGTCTTGCCAAAATGGCCACACCTTCACACACGATCACGTAGCATTCCTATCTCAGTCCCACATCATTTGCTTTTGATCTATGTAATGACTGTGGGGTAAGATACAATTGGATATAAAAAATTATACAGAACCAATTCATATCTTGCATTTATAATTGATGTCATGGTGACCATCACTAATCTGACCAGCTTCTTTCTGGAATCACCACACCCAGGTCCAACTCCCATATTTCTCTTGATATCTGTAATCCTGGTTTTGGACGTTTGCTCTGGAGACCATAGTATATATTTTAATATAAATTTGGGTGTATTCCCCTTCCAGTCTGTTTGTTCCATTTCACTAATTTCAGGTGGGGTCAGCGTTGGTCCCCATCTTTCTCTTAAGAACAATCTAAGCTGGAGAAAACAGAAGAAGGTCCCATTACCCACTCAGTATTTGTGTTTTAATTGTTCAAAGTTCCTTCCATGTAGCAGTTTTCAATATATCTTATACCTTTGCCATACCATGAATTTAATTTTCTATTGCCTATGTTCAAATAACACACAGAGGTGCTTTCTTTGTTATCCCTCCTTTTTTTTCCTCTACAATTTTTAATTTCTTGCCACTTTCTGATCATAGGTATTAGTATGGGATTATCCGTCTTTTTTTCTAGTGATTTGACACTCCATTTATATTACATCTATATTTAATATAAAATGAGGATCACTAACTTTAATTGAACAAGATTAAACTAAAAGCATCTGAGTTCAATACAAACAGTTTTATATAAATATTATTCATAAGGTCAAGGAGTTTGCCTTTAATTGCTCACACTAAACAGGTGTAAATGTATATGTCAGCTGTCTGGAATGGTAAAACAAAATTATATTCTCACAACAGTCAGTAAACTAGGACAGATTTCAACTCTGGTTTTTAAAATTGAGCAAATGAGAGGCTCCAGTTCAGCGAGCAAGGAGCAGCATTCATGTCAAAATAATTACTTAAAGGTTGGGCAAAAAATGGATTAACCAAAAAGAGGCATTCGATTTGAGATTAACCTTGCATCAGCTGGCTAAACTTCTACAGAGCCTTAAAGTATTATATGAAGATCTGGGGTGACTGTCAAATTGAAACACAACACAGTTCATGTTAAGGAAAATTTGATGGGATTGAAGATGATGTCAAAATTAGAATCCCATTTTGGTTTGCCTCACTGCATGACTCACCATGCCCTCAATTTGGACAAAAGCTACGTCAAAGCATCGCACAGAATTTATAGGCCATTAACCATTGCAAGTTGATCGATTTTATTTTTGGATGTTATTTTGTTGCATGTTAATGATCAATGACCAAGACAGCAAACATTTAAAATGGTAGCAAACATTTAAAATGGTGGCAGGAAATGGCAACATTCATGAAGAAAGAATATGAGCTATTGTTTCAGGTTGATGACCTTTTATTAGAACAAGATCCTCATGCAGTGGCAGGGTTTGACCAGGATTTGAATCTAGATGCTGTCTTTAAGGAGTTTATATATTCTCCTCGTGTCTACGTGGGTTTCATCTGGGTTCTGAAAGATCTTTCAAATTTAAAGCAAATTATAGTTGAGGGAATGACTAAAAAATTTATTTCAGTTGCGTATATTTTGGTACAAGAACAAACACCTAAAGTAGGTTTGTTTACCCCTCAAGTTGTAAGTGATTTTTTTTCTAAAGGAATACGACTTTGAATCTCAGCATGCCATTTATCTAATGTTAATGAAACATCGGATTTCCATGTTACAGCAGTACATTTACTTGCTATTACTAAAGCTAATTTAATTGAGAATCTGACAACAATAATTCAGGAGTGACACTTTTTAAAGTTTCCTAACAACAATAATCCAGGATTTAATGGAAAAATCACAATTTACTAACAGAGACCCAAAGGGAATTAAGCATCACAAACAAGACCATGTAGAATGAAAAAAAAGTTCCAATTTCTGTTCCACATCTAAATCATTGATTCGATAAAATTCGATCCCCATTTACTCAGTTTCTGAGGAGTATTATACAATTGATGTAAAAAATTACAGTGGATTAGTCTATATCTTACATTAATAGTATTAGACATAACGTCTTTACATAGATTTTGCCAATCCTACTGATCTATTATTGTATCTAAATCTTGTTCTCACCTTTCTTTTGAATTAAACAAACCTACTTTAGGTATTTGTTCTTGTACCAAAATATACACAATTGAAATACATTTTTTTGTCATTCCATCAACTATAATTTGATACAAATTTGAAAGATCTTTCAAAACCATTTCTAATCCTAATTTCTCTCTTAAATAAGTTCTCAAATGAAAATATCAAAATAACATATTATGAGGAATATCATATTTAATTATTAATTGATCAAAGGACATTGGGAGGGTTATTATCACAGCAATCTCCCAGTTTCGAAATTCCTTTATTATTCCATTACTTATAAAAAACTAACTTTTGAAAAAATTAATAAAAGATTTATTAATGGCATTTTTAACCCTTATCCTCAGCCTTGATAAAGGCTCTGTCCCTGGGACTGTCCAGCTTGCTCTTGGTTGCCACAGGCTTACAGTCAGGAGTCAGGTTTTCGAATGGGGGGAGCGGTGGGACCTGGAGGGTGGACGGACTGCAGGTTGTGAGCAGTGGGTGGTGTTCATGTCGCTGATTGGTTGTGGTTGGGGAGACAGCCGGGTGGTTGAAAAGTTAGTTATTACGGCCCATCATATTCCATCAGAACACTTTAAAGTTGGCACTGGAAGCCCAGTCCCAGTAGGACCAGTGCACAGAGTTGTGGCACAATGAGCAATTTAAAATTCTTGTACTTGGTGCCACCCACGGTTTGTGTTACTGTGCAGTTCCCTTGGATTTCGGTCGAATGGGACTTGGAGGCCAACAAGATTTTACACTCGACTGGGGTGACTGTGAGGGAGCAGCGCTGTACAGTACCTGGGTGTATGAAGCTTCCGGTACTTCCCGTGTCAAACAATCAGTTCGTAATGTGGCCGTTTACCTCAATGTCCATGGTTCTTCTTTGGCTTGGCTTCGCGGACGAAGATTTATGGAGGGGGTAAAAAGTCAACGTCAGCTGCAGGCTCGTTTGTGGCTGACAAGTCCGATGCGGGACAGGCAGACACGATTGCAGCGGTTGCAGGGGAAAATTGGTTGGTTGGGGTTGGGTGTTGGGTTTTTCCTCCTTTGCCTTTTGTCAGTGAGGTGGGCTCTGCGGTCTTCTTCAAAGGAGGTTGCTGCCCGCCAAGCTGTGAGGCGCCAAGATGCACGGTTTGAGGCGTTATCAGCCCACTGGCGGTGGTCAATGTGGCAGGCACCAAGAGATTTCTTTAGGCAGTCCTTGTACCTTTTCTTTGGTGCACCTCTGTCACGGTGGCCAGTGGAGAGCTCGCCATATAACACGATCTTGGGAAGGCGATGGTCCTCCATTCTGGAGACGTGACCCATCCAGCGCAGCTGGATCTTCAGCAGCGTGGACTCGATGCTGTCGACCTCTGCCATCTCGAGTACTTCGACGTTAGGGATGTAAGCGCTCCAATGGATGTTGAGGATGGAGCGGAGACAACGCTGGTGGAAGCGTGCTAGGAGCCGTAGGTGGTGCCGGTAGAGGACCCATGATTCGGAGCCGAACAGGAGTGTGGGTATGACAACGGCTCTGTATACGCTTATCTTTGTGAGGTTTTTCAGTTGGTTGTTTTTCCAGACTCTTTTGTGTAGTCTTCCAAAGGCGCTATTTGCCTTGGTGAGTCTGTTGTCTATCTCATTGTCGATCCTTGCATCTGATGAAATGGTGCAGCCGAGATAGGTAAACTGGTTGACCGTTTTGAGTTTTGTGTGCCCGATGGAGATGTGGGGGGGCTGGTAATCATGGTGGGGAGCTGGCTGATGGAGGACCTCAGTTTTCTTCAGGCTGACTTCCAGGCCAAACATTTTGGCAGTTTCCGCAAAGCAGGACGTCAAGCGCTGAAGAGCTGGCTCTGAATGGGCAACTAAAGCGGCATCGTCTGCAAAGAGTAGTTCACGGACAAGTTTCTCTTGTGTCTTGGTGTGAGCTTGCAGGCGCCTCAGATTGAAGAGACTGCCATCCGTGCGGTACCGGATGTAAACAGCGTCTTCATTGTTGGGGTCTTTCATGGCTTGGTTCAGCATCATGCTGAAGAAGATTGAAAAGAGGGTTGGTGCCAGAACACAGCCTTGCTTCACACCATTGTTAATGGAGAAGGGTTCAGAGAGCTCATTGCTGTATCTGACCCGACCTTGTTGGTTTTCGTGCAGTTGGATAATCATGTTGAGGAACTTTGGGGGACATCCGATGCGCTCTAGTATTTGCCAAAGCCCTTTCCTGCTCATGGTGTCGAAGGCTTTGGTAGACCTTGTCCATGGTAGACCTTTGCTAATTGATGTGGACTACTCTGGTCTAGAACGATGGATGCCAGTTTCAGTTCAATGTCTGACTCATTGCTTCTTATGTATGCATCAACAACCTCCAAGATGTCTGCCCCGAAGATGGCTACCCCTATGGTTCACATGTGGTTGCCGCCGGAGGGAAGCCAGAAGTGATGTCTCGGCCATCGTGCCCATGTTCCTGCTGTGCTGTTCTCTGTGACCAGGAGTGGAGCTGGAAATGACGTGGTCCAAGATGACAACGGCTGCTGTTCGCATGTGGTGCTGCAATGGTAAAGTCTGGACCAACATAACTTTGCGTAGTGTCCTTTTCTTCCACAGCTGGAGCAGGTTGCACTTCTGGCAGGACAGTTCTTCCATGAGTGCATTGTCGGCTGCAGTAATAGCACCTCAGGTGCTCAGCAAAAGCGTCTGCTGTATAGGACCCCACATTCCAAGATGGATGCATTGCCTGTTGGGCTGTCTCTAGTGGCTTGGCGAGATTGACCACATCCTGCAGGGTCCAATCATCCTCCTCCAAGAGCCTTGGAGCCTATGATCAGACCATACAGGCATCCCTGATCTGCTCCTTCTGGTAGACAGCTGCTGTAACATCAGTGCAGCCACAAGCTCGCCCCAGTTCCCGCTAAGTCTGAATGTATTCGTCAACAGACTCAACGGGTGTTTGTTGACGGCTGCCCAGGAAGTAACTGGCATAGATTAGGTTCTTCAGGGCCAGGTACTGCTTCTGCAGGAGCCCCATAGCAGCTGAGTAAATCTCACAGTCCCTGATCATCTGAAAAATGTGGTAGCTGACCTGTACAAATGGCAGGTCTTTCTTATCGACTTCTCAAATGCCATGTCACCTTATAAACGCATTCAGGTAGTGTAGCCAATGGTCGAATTTTACGGAGGCCTCTGGATCCTTAGGGTCAGTGTCCAGCTTCTCTGCTCAAATAACCTTGTCCATGGCATGTAGATATAGCAATTAAATTGTAGCAATATCAATTAGACCTAACAGACCAGAAGTTGAGATTGATAGGCTTTAATCACTATAAACTTACAGGCATTTCTTACTTGCTGTTAGCCCAATTCCAAGACAGTACTGGGGGAGGGGGATTGGGTGGTATCACCTTTATTAGGAATCCTGAAGGGGGAGGAATTACAATATCAGGGGAAAGGATTTGCAAGGAGTGGTTTGGGCTGATTTGTTTTATGGGAGGAGGTAGAGGAGAATTGGAGGTCATTTAATGGTGAGATTTTGAGGGTGCAGAATCTTTAGGCTCCTGTTAGGATAAAAGGCAGGGCCAAAAGTTTGAGAGAGCCGTGGTTTCCAAGGGAGGTTAGAAAATTGGTTCGAGATTAAAAAAAAGGCCTACATTATACACAGGAAGCAAGATATGGATCAGATGCTTGGAAAATACATGGATTGTAAAAAGAAGCTTATGAAATAAATTAGGATAGCAAAAAGAAGGTACAAGGTGGCTATAGCAAACAGGGTGAAAGTAAATCCAAAGGGTTTTTACAAATATGTTAAAAGCAAAAGGAGAATGAAAGTTAAAATTAGTCCCTTAGAGAATCCCTTAGAGAATTTGTCCCTTAGAGCCAACAAATGTGTGCAGAGCTGAATGAGATGGGGGGAGATATTAAATGAGTTCTTCTCGTTGGTATTCACTAGGATATGGAATCATGTAGGATAAGTGAGGAAAAGGGGGAAATTATGGAAAACATAGGGATTAGGAAAGAGGGGGTGTTGGAACATTTGAGGCATATAAAGGTGGATAAGTCTCCGAGTCCCGATGGGATTTTTCCCAGGACCTTGAGGGAAGTCAGTGAAGAAATAGCGGAGGCTCTGACAGTGATTTTTCAACAGTCTCTGGAGGAGGGTGTGGTGCCGCGGCATTGGCGTGTCACAAAAGTGGTTCTTCTGTTTAAAAAGGGCTCCAGGTATAGGCCCAGCAATTATCGGCCAGTAAGTTTGACGTCAGTGGTGGGTAAACTAATGGAAAGTATTCTTAGAGATAATACGTACAAGTATCTAGAGGGGCAGGGACTTATCAGAGACACCCAACATGGGTTTGTGAGGGAAAGGTCATGTTTGACAAATCTTGTTGAATTTTTTGAGTAAGTGACTAGGAAGGTTGATGAAGGTAGAGCAGTAGATGTAGTCTATCTGGATTTCAGTAAGGCTTTCGATAAGGTTCCACATGGAAGGTTGGTAGAGAAGGTTCAGGCACTAAGTATTAATGTTGAGATAGTCAGATGGGTTCAATGATGGCTAGAAGATAGATGCCAGAGAGTCATCGTGGATAAATGTCTGCAAGGATGGAGGCTGGTGATGATCGGTATGCCTCAGGGATCGGTGTTGGGTCCCTTGTTGTTTGTCATTTACATTAATGATTTGGATGATGGAGTGGTAAATCGGGTTAGTAAATATGTGGACAATTCAAAAATAGGGGGAGTTGTGGATCGTGAAGATGGTTTTTGGGGACTGCAGAAGGATTTAGACTGCTTAGAAGAGTGGGCTGAAAAGTGGCAGATGGAGTTTAATGTAGCTAAGTGTGAAGTGCTTCATTTTGGGAAAAATAATCAAAAAAGGACATATACAGCGAAGGGAAGGGCGTTGACAAATGCAGAGGAACAGAGAGATCTTGTTATGTGTCATGTTACTCACGCTTATCAGCCCATGCCTAAAGTTATTATTGTCTTTCAACAAACAGGCATGTACTACTTCTTTGCTGTATTTAATTCCAGATATTGACAACCTACGAAGTGAAAAAATTTCTCCCCCCCCCCCCCCCCCCCACCCAGGTCTTTCTTCAATCTCATCCTTCTCACCTCAAACCTACATCCTTTAGTTCGAGAATCATCTACCCTGGGAAATAAAGACTGTGACCATTCATTTTATCCATGCCCTTTGATTTTATAAACCATTCTAAGATCACCCTCAGCCTCTTACATTCCAGAGAATAAAGAATTGTTCTACTCAACTTCTCTCTATAATTCATGCCCTTTAGTCCTGGCAAGATCCTCATGAATCCTCTCTCTACCCCTTCTAACTTAATGACGACCTTCTATAACTGGGAGATGAGAACTACACATAGTACTCCATGTACGGATTCACCAGTGCCTTCTAGAACTGAATCATATTCTCAATACCCACCATTTACTATGCAAATCTTCCCTTTGTTTGACTTATCAAAGTGTAGCACCTAACAATGGGTATGGTTGAATTCCATGTAACCTGGCCCAGCTTCCCAACTGATCTAGATCCTGTTGTAAACTTGGGTATCCTTCCTCGCTGCCCACTATGCCATTAATTTTGATGTCATCTGCAAATTTGCTAAACCTGTTAACTACACTGCTATCCAAATGGTTGATATGGATAACAAATAACAGTTGGCTTAGTACCCTCAAACTCCTTCCATTTAGCCAGTTTTGTATCCAGTGAGCCAGGTCACCTTGGATTCCATGTGATTTAAAGTACCAGTCTATCCTGGGGCTAACTTGGGGTGGCACGGTTGGCGTAGCAGTTAGCGCAATGCTGTCTGTAAGGAGTTTGCATGTTCTCCCCGTGTCTACACGGGATTTCCCCGGGGGCTCCGGTTTCCTCCCACCATTCAAATTGTACTTAAATTGGGTGGCACGGACTTGTAGCCTGAACTGGCCTGTTACTGTGCTGTGTCTAAATTTAAAATTTAAAAATTACCTGTCATGCAGGACCTTGTCAAAGGCCTTGCTAAGTTTCATATACACAGTGTCGATTGACTGCCCTCTTGTCACCTCTTCCAAAAACTCTGTAAGTGGAGTGAAGTATGATCTCCTACACACAAAGTCATGCTGACTAACTCCAATCAGCCCCTGCCTATTCAAATGTTGGTAGATCCTGCCCCATGGAATCCACTCCAGTAATTTTCCATCCACTGATATCAGGGCTCATTGGCTTGTATTTGCCTGGTTCAAGATTCAAGCTTTCTTTTCTTTTCATGTAATAGTACAGAACATGTAACATTACATGAAAGAGCTTTCTACCTGCAGTAAAGCAGAGCCGCCATTAGTGTCACCTTGCGCCCCTTTACAGAAAGACAAAGAAGCAAAAGAGAGTCTCTTCAGATTCATTGTGTCCATGGATTAGACAACAGCACTCCCACAGCCTCTGCAGCCACAGTGACTCCTATATGATCCATTTGCAACACAAATTCAAGATCAAAACCTCTGACACGATCAGGAAGCCTTCAGTGCCTGACGCCCTTCAGAGCCCTTCTTGTCCTTAGATCCCTCTTGAATCCTAGCTCTGATACCTGGTTCCCATGTGCTGATCTCCAGCAGCCTGTGTGGGTGTCCCCACCCCACTCCACCGCAATTCGCCCACAGCCTGTGTGGCTCCCTCAGCCGCTGAGTCTCTCACTGGTCTGCTTCCATGGTAACCATCATGTGGGGTCATATCCTCTGGTTCTCCTTCACAGCAGAAGGTGTTCTCCTTAGTTTTGGTGCCTTGCGCTGGTACACTGCTTCCCCGCAGTGTAGAACACTGCATGGCTGCTGCCAGGCACAGGTGCCGACAACTTGGGTGCAGTCCTCCGCAGTTGCAAGATTTCACTTAAAAGCACCATTGGCTCTAACAGGCTGTTTGAAGCCTGCACAGTTATCAAATAGACAGTTAGTTAGATGACTATTTACCTCAACCTCCATCTTTGAATGGGTGAGCTGGTGGGGGCTGTCCAGGTCAAGTACAATCAATGCCAGTACCCAGTCGTTGTTAGAGTCGCTGTCTGATTCGGACTGGTAAGATGGTGCCTGCAACCTGGGCTGGTAAGATGGTATCCTCCATGGTGTGCACATGGTGCTGTTGCTCGGGGGCAGATGTGGCACCGGAAGTGGCACTGGCCAATATAGCGGCCCCCTTAGCCCCTCTGCGGTGTTGTCAATCGGGGGCAGAAATGATGCTAGCCAAGATGGTGGTCCCCTTGGCATACACATGGTGTTGATGCTCAGGGGCGGAAGTGACGCCAGAAATGATGCTGGCCAAGAGGCCCCACTGTCCACACAGGACACTGCTAGGGAGAAGAGAAGGTCTGGACTTACAGACTTTGGTATCGTGTCCCTTCTTCCCATATCCTGAGCACATCGCTTTCTTGGCTGGGCAGTGCTTCTGAGGATGCTTCTGGTGGCTGTAGAGATAGCACTTTGGGGGCTTGGCAGCAGCAGCGGCGGAAGAAGAGGCAGCCTAAGAGCCCGCATCCCAAGAAGGTGGCACTCGCATCCCCAAGAGGCGGCCGTGTTATTGGAGGAGAATGAATCCGAGTTCCAGAAGGCGATATCCAATGTTTTGAACACCTAAAGGCCCTCTGCAAAGTCAGTTCATCCAGTTCCAGCAGCCGCTGGCAGATATAGTCCGATTGGATGCCTGCTATGTAGGCATCGCGAATGAGCTCATCTGTATAGACCTCCGCAGTAACGTCCCTGCAGCCTCAGACGCCCGAGTTTGCACAGGATCTGCAAGTATTTCTTGAGGGGCTCACCGGGTTGTTGCTTGTGAATGGCCGGGAGATGTCTGGTGTAGACCGCGTTCATCCTGGGCTTGTAGTGACGCCCTTCAGAGCCCTTCTTGTCCTTAGATCCCTCTTGAATCCTAGCTCTGATACCTGGTTCCCATGTGCTGATCTCCAGCAGCCTGTGTGGGTGTCGTCCCCCCCCTCCACCGCAATTCGCGGTGGCTTTGGAGCTTGTTCATGGCCTCTTCATATGTCGTGTAGCCACTGATGAACACGTTGACATGGTGGCCGACCGGTGATTGTAACAGGCATAGTTTGTTGTCATCAGAACCCACGACTTGAGCAGAGGCGTGCAGAAAGTCGTTAAAACAAAGTAGCCAGAGCTCAAATCAGTTTGGGACTTCGGGTGAGTACAGATCAATGTCAAGCTTGTCCGGACTCAGCAACTTGTCCATTGCGGTAAAAATTTTTTATGGTAATAAAATTGATATGCTATCAAAAGACTGGAGTTACTAGATGACAGGCTTTTATTACCATAAGACTGGACGCATGCTCCTGTCGCTGACCCGATTCCAAGATTCTTATTGAGCAGAGGGATTTGGGTGAAATCGCCTTTATTGGGGAATTTCAGGGGTAGGAGTTACAGGGAGGAGGCAGGCCAGCTGTATACCGAGATACAGTACCAATGGCATAACAGCATCACAGTGGTATCATTACAGCTGGTCATAAGGGCACCCACGTCTGGAAACAAGAGTTCAGACTGACAGAGAGGGTGTTCTTGGGTCCCATTCCCTGAGTTGCAGAGCAGGTTGATATTTTTACGTGTTTAATCGGATGCCACTTCCTTCCACTGTCTGTACAGGGGTTATACTAGAGTCTGGAATGTTGACTGAATGGGATCAAGTTGTTACTTGACGTGTCTCTGAGTTCAGGCATGTCCTCCGAAATTTGTTGAGGATTTATTGGATCAGCTGGCCTGGGTGTGTCTTTGCCAATGTCAGAATTTTGTGCTAAGTCCAGATTTTTGCTTATGTTTTAGCAGTTTAATGGAGCTTTTACTGCCACATTAGCCAATTCAGAGACCAATTAAGAATCAACCTCATTGCCATAAGTCTGGAGTTCTCTGGAGATCAGACCTGCCGGTCATTGGAGGGAAGAGTTCACAGAAACAGATTCTGCTCGCAATAGGGGCATTTGGTTCTCACTGAAAATACTCCCTTACTCTTGAAGACCAATGCCGGTTCACTTGACAAGCCTTGCATTTTTTCAGATGCAAATCCAATTCTCCTTTGAAAGTTTTCGGAGCACGGACTCAATGGCCCAAATGGCCTCCTCCTTATTGAGAAAGAATATGGATGTGTCCTCAGGTGATGGATTCCATTTGAAGCCACCTATTCATAAAAATGTGTTCCCTTGTTTATCCATTTCTCAAAGTTTTAAAAAAAATTAATTCCATCTTATTTACAAAGCTGAATTTAAATTTCCCAGATGTCAACAATGGAATTCATACTCATGCTTCTGGATTGATAATTCAGGCTTTCGGATAGTCCACTGATCTTACTGCATTTCGCATTCGTATCCTACTTCAAAGATTTAACGCTAAAATACAGGCAAACATCCCAGTGCGACATTATTGATTGAGCCACATTTTAACACATTCACATGGAATTCCATTGATGTTTGCATTGCTGAGATGTGGTTCCCAGTTTGGGGAGGTGGCCTTTATTTTCCAGGGTCTCATCATGAATTTTTACTGTTAAGGGAAATATAGATGAGGAACATTTGTTTTGCAGATGTTTAATGGAAGACCGATTCCCTTGAATTTGTCAATGGATTAATCGAGAACAAGGGATCTTTGTTTAAGATAAAGGGGTAGCACGTTCAGCATAGCAGTTAGTGCAATGCTTTTACAGTGCCAGTGACCCAGGTTCAAATCCAGCGCTGTCTGTTTGAGGTGTGTACATTCTTCTCGTGTCCGTGTGAGCTTCCTCTGGGTGCTCCTGTTTCCACCAACCTTCCAAAAACATACGTGGGCTGTATTGGACTGCATGGGCTCATGGGCTGGAAGGGTCTGTTACTGTGCTGTTCATCTAAATTTAATTTTGAAAAAAAAATCAATAAAAGGGTCACATGTTTAAACCAGAGATAAATTGCAACATTTTTTTCTCAGAGGGTGGTGAGTCTCTGAAATACTTTTTCTCAAGGGACGGTGGAAAGAGAGCTTTTCAGTATTTAAGGGGTGAATACTTGATAAGCAAGGAATGAACATACTGGTGAAGTTATAATCAGATCATCCATGATCTTATAAATTGTCTTGAGTGTCTGAGTTCAGGTGAATTGGAAGCAGAGGTCAGACTGCCTATGTGCACATAGATGTTTATGCACTGCATTTCAATGATAAATTGGTTTTCATTCAGCAAGTCATTGATGCTTTGAGTCAAGACCTATCAAGATTCATCATCTACCAAATGTCGTACGAAGAGCAGTAGACAGTGTGGCATTGCATGGATATGCTATTTTAATTTCTCCTTGTTTAACCCCTAATTTGCTTGATTTCTTTCATTTTTCCAATATCTTGTCACAAATCTTAAAAGCATTGCTCCCGTACCAAGTTGAGAATTATTCCTCATCATTTACAATTTTTTTCTTCAGTTTTTCCAAATGAAATGTTAGCAGCCACATTTGCACTCTTTACACCTTCTGAATATTTCTTCAAGGGTCCATTAATGTTATTCTCACAGATCCCAGCACTTCCAAGTTTTGCGACATCTGAATATCTTAAAATTATGCCTAGTGTTGAGGGATTTGATTATGCAGTTGGTCATTCTTCTACAGCAATTAAACTGTCTTTGCTTGGAAGGGTACGCTCTCTATAGGACCAGAACCTGAATGATTAGGAACTTCTAACATTGGTCCTCAGGCTGAGAGCAGCACAAAACAAATGGACTCATTTTGAGAGGCAGCACACAGGTCCAGAAATTCAATCATCTCCATCAATCTGTGGGTGGAGCCATGGGAGTGTGGAGACTGCTTATTAGAAATGGCTACATTATTAGAGTTGGGGATGGGGTGATGGCAGGAAAGGTCGACATCTGTGAGCTCAAACAACTAATAATAAATCCAAGCAGATTCACAGAAGAAAATATAGCAATGCCATTTCCATGATAAAGAAGGAGGCAACTTGTCCCATTGAGTCTGTGCTCAGAAGAGTTTGAAAAGAGAATTGGGTTAGTATTTGGAAAATTAAAAAAAAGACATTGCAAAGCTAATGGAGAAATGCTTGGGAATTTAACCCAGCTGCATTGCTCTTTAGGAGAGATGGGATATTCTGAAGGTAGTTATTTGGCCTGCAAAAAAATCCAGGTGGCTTCACTCCTCAAACCTTTGCTCAAAACTCTGTAACAGGTGGTGTTCTGCAGGGGTCGGTCTTAGGGCCGCAGCTGTTTACAATTTCTCTTAACAATTTAGATTGTGGAATGAATGGTTTTGTGGCCAAATTTGCGGATGACACTAAGATAAGTGGCGGAGCAGGAAGTGTTGAAGAAACCGTAAACTTGCAGAAGGATAGAGACAGATTGGGAGACTGGACAAAAATATGGCAGATGAAGTACAATGTTGAGAAGTGTTCGGTTCTACATTTTGGCAGTGGATATAAACAGGCAGAGAACTATTTGGATGGGGAGAAAATTCAATCCTCAGAGATGCAAAGAGACCTGGGCGTCCTTGTGCAGAGTCATCTAAAAGTTAACACCCAGGTGGGATTGGTAGTGAAGAAGGCGAATGCTATGCTAGCATTCATTTCAAGAGGAATAGTGTATAAGAGTAGAGCAGTGTTAATGAGACTATATGGGGCACTAGTGAGACCCCATTTGGAGAACTATGTACAGTTTTGGGCCCCATATCTCAGAAAAGATGTGATTTTGCTGGAGGTGCAGAGGAGATTTACTAGGATGATTCCTGGAATGCAGGGGCTTGCGTATGGGGAGCTTTTGACATCTCTTGGGTTGTATTCGTTGAAGTATAGGAGAAATAGGGGGATCTCATAGAGACGTTTCGAATATTGCAAGGTTGCAAGGTTTCCTTGATGAGTGAATTGAGGACAAGGGATCATAGTCTTGAATTTAGAACTTATCCAATTAAAACAGAGAGGAGGAAGAACTTATTTAGTCAGAGGGTCATGAATCTGTGGAACTCACTGCCGCACAAAGCAGTGGAGGCCAGACCACTCGGAGTATTTAAACAGGAAATCGATATGTATCTCATTAATAAGGGTATCAAGGGATATGGTGAAAAGGCTACAAATTGGAACTAGGTGTGAGCATAGTTCAGCTTAATGTATTGTCACAGAACAGACTCGATGGGCCTAATGGCCTGCTTCTGCTCCTTTAACTTGTGAACCCAGTACTGGTTTTCCTTTTGAGCACTTAAATAGTTACCTTTAACAATACAATTGTATCTGCCTCCAAGATTTCCCTGGACAGGGCATTCTTGCTTCTTACTGTAAAATAAATAGCTGGCTTGACACTTTCGGTTCATTTGCATTTATGTCTACTGATCTTTGATCCTTTGATCTGTGGGAACAGGCTTTAGGCATAGAGCCTCTGCTACTTTCGATACCTTTTTTAGATCTTCTCCAAATCTCTTCAGTTCCAAGGATAATCTCCATCTTCAAACTATTCATGAAACTGAATCTCTGATCCCAAGAACCATCCTAGATAAATTATTTTGCACCATTTCCAAGGTCTTCACGTTTCCTCAAGTGTGGCGAACAGAACTGGTCACAACATTCCAATAGTGAGGATCTCCCAGCGGCCACCCATTTCAATTCCCCACACCATTCCCTTGCTGACATGTCTGTCCATGGCTTCATGCACTGCTGGACTGAGGCCACCCACAAATTGGAGAAACATTTCATAACCAGGGAAGTGGTTGAGGCTGCCTCAATAAACATATTTAAAATTCGGTTAGATAAATTTTTACATGATAGAGGAATTAGGGGATATGGGAAGAAGGCAGGTAGGTGGAGTTAGGTCATAAATTAGATCAGCCATGATCCTATTGAATGGTGGAGCAGGCTCGATGGGCCATTTTTGGCCTACTCCTGTTCCTACTTCCTATGTTCCAATGTTCCTATATTCCATCTGGGAAACCTCCAATCAGATGGTATTGACATCGACTTCTCTGGTTTCCATTAACTTCTCCCTTCCCCCACCTATCCCTGTCTCCTTTCCCCTAGCTCTGTCTCTCCCTCTTTCCCCATGTCTCCTTTTCACCAGCTCCGCATTCACAGCCACTCCCCACCCCACCCCCTCCCCCAGTCAATTCTCACCTGTTCTCACTCCTGTCCTCCAAACCATATCCAATTAGCACCTTTTATCTGTTGGTCTGTACTCACACCGCTTCCCTCTCTTTTCTTCTCCCTCAGCCTTTTAATTCAGTCACCTGTCTACTTTTTACTCATTCCTTGAAGAAGGGCTCAGGCCCAAAATGTTGTTATACCTTTACCTTGTAGGAATACTCCAGCATTTTGGTGTTTTTACACATTTCAGAATCAGCAGATAAAAACGTTCATTATCTCTTGCTCTTTTATTCTGTTCATAACACAAACTATGCTACTTGTATTTTCTGTTAGCAAACTCCACAAACAGTCTGGCCACTTCCATGTATCTCCTGATCGCTTTGCTCCCGTACCAAGTTGAGAATTATTCCTCATCATTTACAATGTTTTTCTTCAGTTTTTCCAAATGAAATGTTAGCAGCCACATTTGCACTCTTTACACCTTCTGAATATTTCTTCAAGGGTCCATTAATGTTATTCTCACAGATCCCAGCACTTCCAAGTTTTGCGTCACCTGAAAATCTTAAAATTATGCCCAGTGTCACGCCTTTTAAGGCAGAGCTGCACAGTAAAACACTGACTAGCGTGGTAACCAGGAAAGAACTGTTTTGATCTCTCGTTTGACCCCTTTTTAAGTCACCAGACTTAAACCAGAAGTGACGTCATAACGCTCCCGACGCATTTCTCAGCCCGTGGGGTTCGCCCCCGAGGCGGAGGGGGTCCAGTGCCATCTCAGCACAGGCCCCCTGGCACTTGTGGTCGGCCAGCATTACAGAGACGATTTGAACATGAATCCCTGCCCTCTGGCTGCCGCTACACCCAGTACACGTTGTGCAAGTCATTGCATATTTTTTAATGATGCAACATGATAGAAGCCAATTCTGCTCATTGAAAAACAATTAATCCCAATTAACCTACCAACTCCATAATTTTAGGGAGTGGGTGGAATCCAGAGCACCCAAGGAAAATGCACGCAGGTCACAAGGCGTACAAATTTTTTACAGACAGCGTCGGATTCGAACATAGTTTTCTAGTACTGTAAAATAGTTGCTAACTGTTCCATATATATGTTAGTGAAACTCTGGTCTTAGCTCCACTCCCAGAGAACAAGTACACAATTCTTCCATTTGGAATAAACAACACTTTGGTTTCCTATCACTAATCGTCTATGCAAGCTACTCTTGTTTTTTTATTTAATTTAGGGGCTTGAATCTTGATTACAAACTGCAATCATTGTTATAACACTTTAAATGTTTACTGACATGATTTACTGAGTGAAATATGATTTACTTGCTCTCCCATTTTGTGGGCTCTCAGATGGCTATTGAAGCCAATGTTTGGACCATTCTTTCTTTTAGTGACAGGGGCAAGAGGTGGCTGTAGGTGGATGGACAGTTGGTGAAGTAGTCTATTCCTCCCCTATGTAGAACCTCTGGGTGCACCCAGTGCATGGCCCCAAGATTTACAATACAATTCCAAATGTTCCAGCTTCACTTTGCACGGTGATCATCCTTCCACATGATAATATCATCCTTGGTAAGACCTGGGAGTATAGTGTCCATTTTGGGAGACTAGTGTCAGGGTTGTGAACAGCACTAGGATATTGACCCAGGAGAGACCACTGACATTGGTTAATTTAACCTTCTAATGAATTTGGAGGATTTTATAGTGACGGCATTGATGGTATTTTACAATGCCTGTTATAGGTGATTGGGGTCTCAGAAGGACATAGGATGATAGAAGTTGTGGTTGGCTGGTAGACCATGAATTTTGAACCAGTTTTAATCACTTGATCTTCAAATTCCAGTTTCTTCAATTGATCAGTGCAATTTGATCCTCAATGTTTGCCTTTACCTCAAGGTGGCTCAAGGTGGTCCCAAGTTATCAGTGTCCAGCAACTATCCACCTTCACCCTCACCTCCTGGTTCTATCTGCCCCTATATTTTCCACAAAAATTAAAGAAATTGAATTTAGTACTATCAGACTTATGTTTTAGATATGATCAAGAAATTGGTTCATTTTTTTTCTGTAATGATTCAAATAATTAAATAAAAATTTCCAAAAAAAAGAAATTGGTTCATTTTTTTCATTCTACTTGGGAGTGACCGAGAGTAAAACCTTTATCGTTAGAGGTTAAAAAAAATTGGAGAAAATATTAAAGATATTTAACACTAGATCCAATGTTATTTTTGTTGGGTGAAATTAAAATGATTAACCTTAGATTAAAATTAACTATGCATAAAACTGAATTTTTACGGTTAGCTTTTGCAGTTTCTAGAAAGTGCATTGTCATTTCTTGGAAATCACATCCGGATTTAGGATTGGAGAGGTGGCCTGCTGAATTATGTTCTTGAATTCCATTTGAGAAAATCACTTGTAATAAATATCATTTATTTTTGAAAATATGGAGCCCGTACTTACAACATGTTGGTTTGAAAATTTGAAGGACTCCCAGAAAGCTCGTCGCCCTGATATCCCTTAGTTCCAGTATTATGGGTAACAAGATTTTTTTTTGTTTTTTGGCATTCTCCTTATTTTCTTTTTCTTTCTTTAATGTAGGGTTGGGAGGGTGGGGAGGGAGGGAGGGATTAAGTTACTTTATATATAGCCACATTGACCACCGCCAGTGGGCTGATCTCGCCTCCAACCATGCATCTTGGTGCCTCACAGTTCGGCGGGCAGCAACCTCCTTTGAAGAAGACCGCAGAGCCCACCTCACTGACAAAAGACAAAGGAGGAAAAACCCAACACCCAACCCCAACCAACCAATTTTCCCTTGCAACCGCTGCAACCGTGCCTGCCTGTCCCGCATCGGACTTGTCAGTCACCAACGAGCCTGCAGCAGTCGTGGACATACCCCTCCATAAATCTTCGTCCGCGAAGCCAAGCCAAAGAATATATATATATATATATATACTACATTTGTATTATTTTTTAAATTTATTCAATTGATAATTGTAGATGTGGTTTTAAAATTCTTAAATAAATTATTTTAAAAATTTCTAGTTCTTCTGCACAATTTAAAAAAATGAGACATACAGCATGGTAACAAGACCTTTTGGCCCACGATCGCCTGCTGTCCGTTTACAACCTGCTACGTTTTAAACAGTGGGAAAAAACTGGATCACCCAGAGGAATCCACGCAGACATGGGGAGAATATAGAAACTCCTTACAGACTGCGCTGGATTCGAACCCCTGATACGAGCACTGTAACAGCATTGCGCTAATCACTAAGCTAACCGTGCCGCCCCATATTTTAAGATTTGATGGCGAACTAACAAATTAATTGTTTAAAGTCTCTGTTAATAACACGAGTATATCTTCATGCTCCTAAGACAATCCCTTGGGGTGGAGAATAATGAACTAGATTGTGATGTATAAACCACCAACACAACCTACACTGCAGCCTGAAATTTGCTCTGAGGTCAAGGACAAAGCAATAATGATCAAAAACAATCTTGCAAATATTTCAGCTTCAACTGCAGTTCAAATCAAGCCAGTTAGGATTTCAAAAACCTTCAATGGGTATGTTTGTGCACAGAAAGTGGGTCTCAGTGGGATTCACTGGTGGTTTCCTTGTAAGATATAAAGTGGGGTGGTGATAAAAAGGTTTGCAGATGATGTATAGATTAGTCATAGTTGGATGTGTGGAAGAAATCTGAGATAACAAAGATAGAAATAGTTAGATGAGCTCCACAAGTACAAATAAAATTAATAACAATTATACTATGCATAGGTAATGTAGGAAACGTACATAAATATATAGGCAACGTAGTTCAAGGCCATGTCCACGAATAGATTAACTTCCATGCAGCTTAACTCTGTGAATCAATAACACAAAATAGTGTAACATAGTTTTTCACTCACAAAATCTAATTAAGAGAATTTAACATCTTGGCTCTTCCAAGAGGATTAAAAAAAAATAGAAAGTTTGGTTTCACATATTTTAAAATCTCAGCTTTATTTTGAACTTTATTTGCAGCCAACCAGGGGTACTCAAATAAAGAATGTAATCTGTTAGCATTCTACATCAAAATGAAATATTTCTGCCTGATGTTATCAAACTGGTTTTTCTTGGCCTTCTTGGGAGCAGGGTCATTGTGGGAGTGCCCATCGAGTGAGTGGTCCCGAGTGAGAGTGGGGAGTTGAGGCTTTGGCTCACGAGGCTTAGTCAAGCAGAGACTGAGGTGAATATTTGGTATGTTCTTTCCTTCCTAAGTGAGGGTGTAGCTAGAGTGTTTAAAATGACTTCTGAGACAGTGATATGCCTCTCATGTGAGATGTGGCAGTCCTGGGGGTACTCCCCTCTCCTGGAGAGCCAAATCTGCCAGGTGCATGCAGATGGACAAACTGGAAGACCGTGTTATGAATCTGGAGCAGCAGCTGGAAAACCTTCGGCTCATAAGGGAGAATGAAGCAGTCATAGATCAGAGCCACAGGGAGGTAGTCACACCTAGGTTGCCAGTAGCAGGTATTTGGATGACACTCAGTGAGGGGAAAGTGAAGGAGAGGCATTCCCTGAATAATAAGTATACTGTCCTGGATACTGTTACGGGGGGGGGGGGGGGGGAGGGTTGGAATTCCTTACCAAGAGGGAACCACAGTGGCAGGGCATCTGGCACGGAGACTGGGCAGGCGGTGCTGAAAGGTGGGATGGAGAAGAGGAGAGCTGTAGTCATAGGGGACTCTATAGTTAGTGAGCAGATAGGAGATTCTGTGGGAGTGGAAAAGACACCCACATGGTATGTTACCTTCTGGGTGCCAGGGTATGGGATGTCTCTGATTGGGTCCACAGCATTCTGCGGTGAGAGGGAAAGCAGTTAGGAGTCATGGTACATGTTGCTACCAACAATATAGGTAGGAAGAGAGATGAGGTCCTGAAGAATGATTTTAAGGAGGTGGGCACAAGGCTGAAGAACAGGACTTCAAGGGTAGCATTCTCAGGATTGCTGCCAATAATACATAATAGAGACGGTACAAATTGGAGGAGATGGCAGATGAATACATGGCTGAATAGTTGGTGCAGGAAACGGGGTTTTTTGGGGGGGAAAGTGAGACCTGTGCAGATTGGATGGCTTACACTTGAACTCGAGGGAGAGCAATATCCTTGTGGGCAGATTTGCTCATGTGATTCAGGAGAAGTTTAAACTAATTTGCAAGGGAGATAGGACGGAGCGATAAGACAGTGGAAGAAGGGCATGGAGTAAAGCGAGATCTATCATTTAGAGAGGCTTTGAAGGAGAAGCAGAATATAGGGTATAAAAGTAGTAAGGTAGTAGGGTTAAAGTGCATGTACAGGTACTTGATTGCAAGAAGCCTCAGGAATAAGGGTGATGAAGTGAGAGCTTGGATACATACATGGGACTGTGATGTAGTGGCCATTACAGAAGCTTGGCTGGCACCACAGCAGGAATGGATTCTGAATATTCCTGGATTTTCAGTGTTTTAATAGGGATAGAGAGGGCGGAGAGAAGGGGAGGGGAGTCATTACTGATGAGGGATATTATTACAGAAGCAGAAAGAGTGGATAATGCAGCAGAATCCTCTCTTGAGCCAGTCTGGGTGAAAGTTAGGAACAGGAAGGGAGGAGTTACTCTAACAGGAGTATTCTATAGGCCCCCTGGTAACAGCAGGAATACCAAGAAGCAGACGGGGAGGCATATTTTGAAAAGGTGCAAAAATAACAGGTTTGTTATAACTTCTCTAATATTGATTGGCACTTGCTGAGTGCCAAATGTTTAAATGGGGCAGTTTGTTAAGTGTGTCCAGGACAGATTCCTGTCACAGTACATTGACAGTCCGACTTGGGAATACCATATTAGATCTAGTATTAGGTAATGAAATGGGTCAGGTCACAGTGGGTGAACATTTGGGGAACAGTGACCACTGCTCCCTGCCATTTAACATTGTCATGGACAAGAATAGAGTCAGAGAGGACAGAAAAATATTTAATTGGGGAAGGGCAAATTATGAGGCTATAAGGCTAGAACTTGCAGGTGTGAATTGGGATGATAGTTTTGCAGAGAAATGTACTATGAAGATGTGGGATCTCTTGCAGGATGTTAGGGATAAATTTACCATGGTGAGGCAGAGAAAGGATGGCAGGGTGAAGAAACCATGGTTGACAAGAGAGGTGGAAAACCTAGTCAGGTGGAAGAAGGCAGCATACACGAGATTTTGGCGGCAAGGATCAGATAGGTCTTGAGAAATATCTGGTAACAAGAAAGGAGGTTAAGAGGGGGTTGAGGAGAGCAAGAAGGGAACATAAGAAGGCCTTGTCGAGTAGGGTTAAGGAAAACCCCAAAGCATTCTTCATTTATGTGAAGAACAGAAGGATGACAGGAGTGAAAGTAGGATCAATTAGAGATTAAGGTGGGAAGATGTGCCTGGAGGCTGTGGAAGTGAGTGAAGTCCTCAATGAATACCTCTCTTCTGTATTCACCAAGGAGAGAGACCTTGATGACGGTGAGGACAACATGGTGCACCGAGATGCAGTTCCTTAAGGACCGAGTTGGGGAACTGGAGCTGCAACTTGAGGACCTACGGCTGGTAAGGGAGAGTGAGGAGTTGATAAATTCAACTTTCAGGGACATAGTTACCCCAAGACCAGATGTGTCAGGTAAGTGGGTAACTGTCAGGGGTGGGAAGAAAAATACCAGGAAAATGGAGAGCACACCTGTGAATATCCCTCTCAGTAACAGGTATATTTTGTTGGATGATGTTGAGGGAGATGACCTGACAGAAGCTGGCAGCAGTGACCAGGTCGCTGGCACTGAGCTTGGCATGGTGGACCAAAAGGTAAAGAGGAATGCAGTGGTCATTGGGGACTCCATTGTCAGAAATACAGAAAGGAGATTCTGTGAGCCAGATAGGTATGCCCGCATGGTATGCTGCCTCCCTGGTGCAAGGGTGCGGGATATCTCAAATCGGGTCCAGGGTATTCTAAAAGGGGAAGGCGAACAGCCTGATGTCTTGGTACATGTGGGTACCAATGACATAGATAAACAGGAGGAAGTACTGAAAAAGGATTACAGAGAGCTAGGACAGAAACTAAGAAATAGGACGGCCAGGGTGGTGATCTCTGGTTTGCTACCTGTGCCAAGTGCAACTGAGGACAAAAATGGAAGGTTAAGAAAAATGAATGTGTGGCTGAAGGGCTGGTGTAAAGGACAGGGTTTTGGCTTCTTAGATCATTGGGATCTCTTTTGGAGAAAGACATGACCTCTACGAGAAGGATGGGTTACACCTAAACCCAAAAGGGGTCAATATTTTGGCAGCTAGGTTTGGTACAGCCATTGGGTGCAGTTTAAACTAATTTGGCAGGGGGGTGGGAACCTGTATGATAGGGCAAAGGACAGAAAAGCTAAAACAGGAAAAGTTAGGTTAGGCAGCGAAAGTAAAAAATCAGAAAGAGCAAGGAAGGTGAAAAAAGCAAATCTGAAGGCTTTATATCTTAATGCAAGAAGCATTCGGAACAACATAGATGAATTAGCTGTGGAAATTGAGATAAACAAATATGATTTGATTGGGATTACAGAAACATGGCTGCAGGGTGGGCAAGCCTGGGAACTGAACATCCCAGGGTATACGATATTTAGGAGAGATCGGCAAGAAAGAAAAGGGAGTGGGGTAGTATTGATGGTGAGAGAAGGGACCGACACGATTGACAGAAAGGATATCAACTCGGAAGATGCGGAATCTATATGGGTAGAACTGAGGAATAGCAAGGGGCGGAAAACGTTAATGGGGGTGATATATAGGCCTCCAAATAGAGGGAAGGCATTAAAAGAGAAATTAGAAAAGCGTGCAATAAGGGAACAGCTGTCGTTATGGGAGTCTTTAATTTGCATATAGATTGGACTAGTCAAATTGGTAAAAATACAGAGGAGGAGGAATTCCTTGAATGTTTATGGGACGGTTATCTAGACCAATATGTCGAGGAACCAACTCGGCAGCAGGCCATTTTAGATTGGGTATTATGCAATGAAAAGGGGCTAATCAGCAATCTTGTTGTACGAGGCCCTTTGGGTAGGAGTGATCACAATATGATCGAATTCTCACTCGACATGGAGAGTGATGAAATTAAAACCGAGACTAAGGTCCTGAATTTAAATAAAGGGAATTATTATGGTATGAGACGGGAGTTGAGTAAGATTGATTGGGTGGTGTTTATGGGGGAGTTGACTGTGGATAGACAATGGAAAGCATTCACAGATCTAATGGAGAAATTGCAAAAATCGTTTATACCGGTTTGGCATAAAAATAAACCAAAAAAGGTGACTCAACCGTGGATAACAAGGGAAATTAGAGACAGCATTGGGTCCAAAGAGACAGCATATCAATTGGCCAAAAAAGTACTGCAACCGAAGACTTGGAGCAGTTCAAGATGCACCAAAGGAGGACAAAGGGATTAATCAAGAGAGCAAAAATAAATTACGAAAGTAAGCTTGCGGCAAATATAAAAACCGACTGCAAAAGCTTTTATAAATATGTCAAGAGGAAAAGATTGGTGAAATCCAGAGTAGGTCCCTTGCAGTCGGAATCAGGGGAATATATAATGGGGAATAAGGAAATGGCAGACCAATTAAATTCTTACTTTAGTTCTGTTTTTACAAGAGAGGATACAAATAACCTCCCAAGGATGTTGGGAAACATAGAGACTAATGCAAGGGAGGAACTGAAAGAAATCAGTATCTCTAAGGACATGGTCTTGGGGAAATTGATGGGATTGAAGGCAGATAAATCCCAAGGGCCTGATAATCTACATCCTTGGGTACTCCAGGAAGTGGCCATTCAGATAGCAGATGCTTTAAGAATTATTTTCCAGAACTCGATAGACTCAGGATCAGTATTCATGGATTGGAGGGTAGCTAATGTTACCCCACTATTTAAAAAGGGAGGTAGAGAAAAAGCGGGGAATTATCAGCTGGTGAGCCTTACATCAGAAGTGGGCAAAATGATGGAATCCATTATTAAGGATGTAATAGCGGAGCATAAAATGACTAGCAGAGAAGGGATCAGATGGAGTCAAAATGGATTTACAAAAGGTAAATCGTGCTTGACAAATCTATTGGAATTCTTTGAGATGGTGACAGGTAAAATAGATGGGGGAGAGCCAGTGGATGTGGTGTACCTGGACTTCCAAAAAGCCTTCGATAAGGTCCTGCATAAATGACTGGCTTCCAAAATCAAGGCTCATGGGATTGGTGGCAAAGTATTGATGTGGATTGAGAATTGGCTGGCAGGTAGAAGACAGAGAGTTTGGATAAATGGTTCGTTTTCTGAGTGGCAGGCGGTGACCAGTGGGGTGCCACAGGGATCTGTACTGGGACCCCAGCTGTTCACAATTTACATTAATGATCTGGATGAGTGGATTGGATGTAATATCTCCAAATTTGCAGATGACACTAAGCTAGGAGGGGTTGTGTGCATGGAAGAGGGAGTCAGGAAGCTCCAGGGTGATTTGGATAAATTGAGGGACTGGGCAGATACATGGCAAATGCACTACAATGTGGATAAATGTGAGGTTATCCACTTTGGTAATACAAACCGGAGGGCAGATTACTATTTGAATGGCAATAGATTAAGAGATGGGGAAGTGCAGGGAGAACTAGGGGTACTTGAACATCAGTCTCTGAAGGCGAGCATGCAGGTACAGCAGGCGGTTAAAAAGGCAAATGGTATGTTGGCCTTCATATCAAGAGGGTTTGAGTCTAGGAACAAGGATACCTTACTGCAGCTGTACAGGGCCTTGGTGAAACCCCACCTGGAGTATTGTGTGCAGTTTTGGTCACCTTATCTAAGGAAGGATGTTCTTGCAATGAAGGGAGTGCAGCGCCGATTCACCAGGCTGATACCTGGAATGGCAGGAATGACTCATGAGGAAAGATTGCGCAAATTGGGATTGTACTCGCTGGAGTTTAGAAGATTGAGAGGGGATCTCATAGAGACCTATAAAATTCTGGCAGGACTGGACAGAATGGATGCAGATGGGATGTTTCCAATGATGGGAAAATCCAGAACCCGGGGCCATGGTTTGAGGATAATAGGCAAACCATTTAGGACCGAGATGAGGAGGAATTTCTTTACCCAGAGGGTGGTGAAACTGTGGAATTCATTGCCACAGAGGGCAGTAGAGGCAGGTTCATTAAATATATTTAAGAGGGAATTAGATCTATTTCTTCGGTATAAGGGTATTAAAGGTTACGGAGAGAAGGTGGGGACGGGGTACTGAACTTTAAGATCAGCCATGATCTCGTTGAATGGCGGAGCAGGCTCGAAGGGTCGAATGACCTACTCCTGCTCCTATCTTCTTTGTTTCTATGTTTCTATGGGTAGGATTAATGTTCTAGGGCATGTTTATATTAAGAGAGAGAATGTGCTGGAGCAGTTAAAATGCATTAGGATGGATATGTCCCCGGGTCCTGATGGAATATTCCCCAGACTGCTCCATGAGGCAAGAAAGGAGATTGCTGAGTGTCTGGCTAGGATCTTTGTGTCCTTGTTATCCACGAGAATGGTACTGGAGGATTGGATGGTGGCAAATGCTGTCCCCTTGTTCATAAAAGGTAGTAGGGAAAGTCTAGTTAAGTAAAGACCAGTGAGCCTTACATCTGTGGTGGGCAAGTTGTTGGAAAGGATTCTTAGAGATAGGATCTATAGTTATTTAGAGAATCATGGTTTGTTCAGGGATAGTCAGCATGGGTTTGTGAAGAGTTGATCATGTCTCACAAGCCTGTTAGAGTTCTTTGAGGAGGTGACCAGACATATTGCTGAGGGTAGTGCGGTGGGTGTGATCTACATGGATTTTAGTGAGGCATTTGACAAGTTTCTACATGGTAGGCTTATTCAGAATTGGAGGGTTGTGACAAGTGGTATCCCACAGAAATTGGTTCTGGAATCTCTGCTTTTCATGATATTTATGAATGACTTGGACGAGCCAGTAGAAGGGTGGGTTGCCAAGTTGCAGATGACATAAAGGTTGGTGGTGTTGTGGATACTGTGGAGGATTTTAGAAGATTGTAGAGGGGCATAGGATGCAGAGCTGAGCTAAGAAGTGGCAGATGGAGTTTAATCTAGAGAAGTATGAGGTGGTACACTTTGGAAGGACAAACTTCAAGGTAGAGTTCAAAGTTAATGGCAGGATTCTTGGTAGTGTGGAAGAGCAGAGGGATCTGGGGGTCCATGTCCACAGATCCCTGAAAGTAGCCTCATAGGTAGGCAGGGTAGTTAAGAAAGCTCATGGGGTGTTAGCTTTCATAAGTCAAGAAATTGCATTTAAGGGCTGAAAGGTAATGATGCAGCTCTACAAAACTCTGGGTAGACCACACTTGGAGTACTGGTTGCCTCATTATAGGAAAGACGTGGAAGCAATGGAAAGGGTGCAGAGGAGATTTACCAGGATGATACTTAGTTTAAAGAGTATGCATTATGAGCAGAGATGAAGGGAGCTAGGGCTTTACTCTTTGGAGAGAAGGAGGATGAGAGGAGACATGATAGAGGTAGACAGATATTAAGAAAATAGATCGAGTGGACAGCCAACGCCTCCTTCCCTGGACACCACTGCTCAATACAAGACGTCATTGCTTTAAGGTAATGGGTAGAAAGTTCAAAAGAGATTTTTTTTTATCCAGAGAGTGGTTGATGCAAGGAATGCACTACCTGGGTCAATGGTGGAGTCAGGTACATTGGGGAAATTCAAGACACTACAAGACAAGCATATTGAAGAATTCAAAATGGAGGGTTATGTGGGAAGCAGGTTGGCACAACATTGTGGGCCAAAGAGCCTGTATTGTGCTATACTGTTCTATGCTCTATATCTTCACATTAACAATTGCTATAAAAACTGCTGATTTGTTGACTGACCTTTAAAAGTCTGTACAGGGCTCAGGACTAAAAATAACAGGCTTGCTGAAACCTGATCTTTAAAACATGACCTTATTATTGAAAATCATTTTTACTTTTTAATTAATATGCTAAAGTTCAACTATACAATTTCAGACAAGATTGGAGTTCTCTGCATGGGATTAATTGCAGTTTTGACAAGAAAAGTTTGTCAATCAGAAAGGTTTGTTAATAGCCAGATGGTGGAAATGTTGGTGGAGGAACACTTTGGAAAAATTATCATTATTGGGGGTAAAACAAATGTTGATCAGTGGAAGTCTCTAAAAAAACAATTAGTAGGAGTTCAAGGCGAATATGTTCCATGAAGGGTGGAGAACAAAAATGGCAAATTAGGGAACCTCGGATGACAAAGATTCCTGAGGACTGGACTAAAATGAAAACATATGGAGGTCATAGGCACCTGGGGGCAGAGGGAATTTCTTGAGGAATTTGGGTGGTGTAGCAGAGTCCTTGGGAAAGAAATTAGGATGTCACAAAGGGGCCATGAAATATTGCTGGTAAATAAAATGAAAAAGAATCCAAAACATCAGCAGCAGGAGATGGTCAAGGAGAAGGTGAGTCTCCTTGGAGACCAAAGAGGTAATATGGAACAATACACAAAAGTGCTGGACAAACTCAGCAGGTCACGTAGGATCCATAGGAAGTAAAAGTTAGTGAACATTTCTGTGTAGGGAGCCAGGTGATGCTGGTGATGTCCTAAATGAACATATTTCATCTGTATTCACATGGAAGATCATGAATTCTGGGAAGCGAACGTAGTTTTGGGTGGGAGGGTTAGCATAATGGTTAGTGCAACATTATGACAGCATCAATGACCCAAGTTCTAATCCACCACTGTCTATAAGGAGTTTGGTCGTGATCCCATGTTTACATAGAAACATAGAAGATAGGAGCAGGAGTAGGTCATTCGACCCTTCGAGCCTGCTCCGCCATTCAACGAGATCATGGCTGATCTTAAAGTTCAGTACCTCGTCCCCGCCTTCTCTCCGTAACCTTTAATACCCTTATACTGAAGAAATATATCTAATTCCTTCTTAAATATATTTAATGAACCTGCCTCTACTGCCCTCTGTGGCAATGAATTCCACAGATTCACCACCCTCTGGGTCAAGAAATTCCTCCTCATCTCGGTCCTAAATAGTTTGCCTATTATCCTCAAACCATGGCCCCGGGTTCTGGATTTTCCCATCATTGGAAACGTCCCATCTGCATCCATTCTGTCCAGTCCTGCCAGAATTTTATAGGTCTCTATGAGATCCCCTCTCAATCTTCTAAACTCCAGCGAGTACAATCCCAATTTGCACAATCTTTCCTCATAAGTCATTCCTGCTATTCCAGGTATCAGCCTGGTGAATCACCTCTGCACTCCCTCCATTGCAAGAACATCCTTCCTTAGATCAGGTGACCAAAACTGCACACAATACTCCAGGTGTGGTCTCACAGTTTCCTCTAGTTTCCTCCCAACCTTTAAAAACATACAGGGGTTGTAGCTTAATTGAGGTATTTGGGTGGCACTGGCTCCTTGCGGGAAGGGCCTGTTACTGTGCTGTACATCTAAATTTAATTTAATTTTTAAAAATAATTTATAATGTCAAGCAGGTCGGTATTAACCATATAACCATATAACAGTTTATGGCATAGAAACAGGCCATCTCGGCCCCACAGGTCCAGGCTGGTTCACTCAAACAACTCCTCTAGCTCCCCCCGCCTATTCTCCGCCCATAACCCTCTTCTTCTTTGGCTTGGCTTCGCGGACGAAGATTTAGCTGCAGGACGTCAGCTGCAGGCTCGTTGGTGGCTGACAAGTCCGATGCGGGACAGGCAGACACGGTTGCAGCGGTTGCAAGGGAAAATTGATGGGTTGGGGTTGGGTGTTGGGTTTTTCCTCCTTTGTCTTTTGTCTTTTGTCAGTGAGGTGGGCTCTGCGGTCTTCTTCAAAGGAGGTTGCTACCCGCCGAACTGTGAGGCGCCAAGATGCACGGTTTGAGGCGATCTTATCCATGTATATATCCAGCCTCCTCTTAAATTAAAGAATTGACTCTACTTCATTTCCTCCAGAAGATTATTCAATTCAGCCATCACTCTCTGAGTGAAGAAGCATCCTTTAATGCAGGGGTTCCCAACCTGGGGTACATTTGCACTTTTCAGGGGGTACATTGGGTCTGAGAGAATAACCACTACTGTACAATACATGGTGTTGTAATCTGCAGTCAGATTGCACAATGTTGTTTTTTATCCTTAATTTTTAGAGGTAGACAGGAACCAATAAAAATGCCCAAGGGGTACAGAGGAACAAAAAGGTTGAGAACCCCTGTTCTAATGTTTCTCCTAAAATTTTACCCCCTACCCTCAACTTGTGTCCTCTTGTTTCAACCTCCCCTGGTCTCAGGGTGAAGAGTCTAAGATTGAAGTATTTGATAACATGGGAGTAGAAGGGTTGATAAATCTCCAGGGCCACAAGAAATCTATCCCAGGTTGCTATGAGAGGCAAAGAAGAGATTGATGTGGCCCTGATAGAATTCTAGCATTTTTGTTGGAGACAGGTAAGATTCATGAGGACTGGAAAACTTCTAATCATAAAAACATAAGAAATAGGAGCAGGAGTTGGCATTTGTTGCTCATTGGACACCCACAACCTATTCCTTCGGATCAGCCATTTCAGTGTCTTGCAAAAGAAACTTGTCCCTTCAAGATTTTCCAGATGATAAGTTCTTTCTTTCAGGTCACCACAGAGTACCTTTTTGTTTCCCTTATTTCAAGTGAAACATTAGGCAGCCACTCCTCTTCACTTGTATGAACCACGAGGGCTTTGTCCAGGCTGAACTAACTACTCACGACCTGTCTTCAAAATGGGGTTTTCCACAAGCTTGCCAGCTTGTCCTGTTCCAGTCCCAGCTACTGCTGCTGAACTGTAGAACTGAATTCTCTCTCTCTCTCTCTCTCTCTCTCTCTCTCTCTCTCTCTCTCAGAGAAAACCACATGACCCTCTTAGAACAGCCAACTGCACTCAGACAGACTGTGGCTCCTGACTTAACCTTCTGAGTTCGTTGCTTTCCAAAACAAAAATCCATTACAGTTCTGACAGATGGAGTACAATGTTAGTAAGTGTAAGGTTATCCACTTTGGCATGAAAAATAAAAGAGCTGAATATTATTTAAAGGGTGAAAAACTACAGCATGCTGTTGTGCAGAGGGACTTGGGAGTGCTTGTGCATGAATCGCAAAACGTTAGGTTGCAGGTGCAGCAGGTTATTAAGAAGGCAAATGGAATGTTGGCCTTCATCGCTAGAGGAATTGAATTCAGGAGTAGGGAGGTAATGTTGCAACTGTATAAGGTACTGGTGAGACCGCACCTGGAGTACTGTGTCCAGTTCTGGTCTCCATATTTGAGGAAGGATATACTGGCTTTGGAGACGGTCCAGAGGAGGTTTATTAGGTTGATCCCTGGGATGAAGGGGTTGACTTATGATGAAAGATTAAATCGTCTAGGATTGTATTCGCTCGAGTTCAGAAGAATGAGAGGAGATCTTATAGAAACAATTAGGATTATGAAGGGCATGGATAGGATAGATGTAGGAAGGTTTTTTGAGGGGAAACTAAAACGAGAGGACACAGTCTCAAGATTCGGGGGAGTAGATTTAGGACAGAGATGAGGAAAAATAGTTTTTCCCAGAGAGTAGTGAATGTTTGGAATTCTCTAACCAGGGAAGTGGTTGAGGCTGCCTCATTAAACATATTTAAAATTCGGTTAGATCAATTTTTACATGATTAGAGGAATTAGGGGATATGGAGAGAAGGCAGGTAGGTGGAGTTAGGTCATAAATTCGATCAGCCATGATCGTACTGAATGGCGGAGCAGGCTCGATGGGCCATTTTTGGTCTACTCCTGTTCCTACTTCCTATGTTCCTATGTACTTGTGAACTCCTTTCTTCAAAGTTTTTGCAAAGTCACCCGGCGCCTGGGCGGTCTGGCTTGAGCAGAGCTCTGGCATTTTAAATGAGATCTGAAGTGTTTGTATGTGACCTACACTAAAACACCTGCCACAATTTATCTCCTTAAAACATATCCATATAAAATATAACATAATCTGTCACAGTCCCTTGATGGAGAAAGGGTTATTGTTAAAGCAACAGAGATTTTGGGTGTGGGGCATTGTTCTGAGGAGCTCCTACAGTGATGTCCTGGTCCTGAGAAGATGGGCTCTCAGAACCTACAGTTGCATAGACAAGTTTGACTCCAATACTATCTATAAATCAGTGATGTTACTATTGCTGTTGCCCAGATAATTGTCAATGATTAGTTGGAATAGAGGATGGAGATCAAGAATCTGGTTGTGTGGTGCAAGAACAACAATCGTGATCTCAACTAAGAAGCTTATTCCAGATTTGAGGAATAGGAAGCGAAGGAATCAAGGCCCATAGCCTTTCAAACCTTGCTGTCCAGAGCTTGTCAAAATATATTTCAAGTATGACAATTGTACCCTCCTCCACCAGTTGCTCTGATAGTTCATTCCACATACCCACCACTCTCTCTGTGAAAGGTTGCCCCATCCACCTCACACCTTCCATCTTGGCTCTCTAGATTTAGACTCCCCTACCCTGGTAAAAAAAAATCTGTGAACATTCACTGTATCCATGCCCTCGTCATTTTATTAATCCTCAGAAGATCACCCGTCAGCTTCCTTTGATCCACGGAAATCAGTCTCAACTGAACCACTCTCTCCTCGTGTCTCCAGCTCTCCAATCCCAGCAGCATCCTTTTGAATCTTTCCTGCACCCTCTCTATCTTTTTTTTAAACTTTATTTATTCATTCAAAAAACAAATAATATATGACATATACAACAATTAACCATAAACATGAATGTTACTTTTTATATATATAAAAAAAGAGAAAAGAAAAGAACCCCCCCCCCTTTAGCCAACTCTCCTAAGGAGAGCCATAAAGAAAGAAAACAGAAAAAGAAAAATTAAATATACACATTAAGATCTAATCAATATAAATAAATGTAAATATTCTGAATATAATGACCACTTATTAATAAAAAAATTATAATTATCACGTGAAACATATGTAATTTTTTCCATTATTAAACAATATTTCACCTCATTATGCCATCTATTAATATCAATCATATTTGTATCTTTCCACGTACTAGCAATACATTTTTTTGCTACAGATAAACCTAAATATACAAAAGCAAGGTGAAACTTATCTAATCCCAAGCCTTTCAAAGGTTGCAAACTACCCAATAAAAATACTGTTGGATCTAAAACTATTTTAATCTTATACAGATATTCTAAAAACGATTGAATTTTCTTTCAAAAAGATTGTATATGTATACATGACCAAACAGCATGAAAAAAAGTTCCAACCGTATCACCACATCTAAAATACAAGTCTGATTCATGAAAACCATACTTTTAAAATTTTTCAGGTGTTAAATATAATTGATGTAAAAAATTATAGTTAATCATTGCATAACATGCATTTATCAATCTAGTTACAGTATCATAACAGATATCTAACCAATCATCTTCGGAAAAAATAAAACCAGTATCCGCTTCCCATTTACTTTTAGATCTATCCCAACACTTTTTATCCATACCATCTTGTAATATTTGATACATAGATGAAATATAACCCTTCTCTGGTACCTTCATAAGAAAAGTCTCAAATTTAGTCATTTCAGGTAAAATCATATCTCTACCAAATATACATTTTACCAAAGATCGAATTTGATAATATAGAAACAAAGAATTCTTATCAATACCAAAACCTTCCCTCATCTGATTAAAAGATAAAAATTTACCCTCTTTAAAACAATCTCCCAAATTTTTCACACCTTTAAATCTCCAACGCAATAAACTTTGATTATGTATTGAAAAAGGAATAAGTTTATTATTATACAACGGAGTCAAGCCAATAATTTACCCCTAGAGCCTGTCATTTTATTTTTCTTTATCCATAACTTCATTAAATGTTTTAGTATAGGCACATTATATTGTTTTAACAAATTTATATTCCATCTGAACAAAAATTGATGTATTTCAAATTCAGAAATATTTGCCATCACAATTTTGGCCCAACTAGGAGGCCGTACCAAATCAATCAATGAACTAATAAATTTAAGTTGGGCTGCTTCATAATAATTTTGAAAATGTGGTAAACGTAATCCCCCTAACTAATATTTCCAATTTAATTTATTCAAAGCTACTCTCGAAAATTTACCTCTCCATAAAAACTCGCTAACCATTTTATTCAAATCTCGAAAAAAAATATTACCAAGTAAATACGGAATAGATTAAAACAAATATTATATATGCGGAAAGATATTCAGCTTAATTGTATTTATCCTACCCATGAAATTAATAGGTAAATCTTTCCATTTGATCAAATAGGTTTTAATTTTTTTCATTAACGGAACATAATTTAATTTATATAAAGAATGATAATTAACATTCAAAATTATATCCAAATATTTAATTCGATCAGTCCATTTCAAATTAATAATATTCTTATAAACTGAATAATCTCCTTCACTTACCGGTAATATTTCACTTTTTTCCCAATTAACTTTATATCCAAAAAGAAATCCATATTGCATCAAACACTCCTTCAAATGCAAAAGTGATTGAGCTGGATTTGTCAAGTACACCAATACATCATCAGCAGATAAATTAATTTTATACTCCTCGTCTAAAACTTTCATACCTTGTATCTGTGTATTCTGTCTTATCATTTGTGCTAAAGGTTCAATCACTAACGCAAACAAAGCCGGTGATAAAGGACAACCTTGACGAGTTAATTGAGATAGCTTAAAGGATTCCGAAATCAAACAATTCGCCAATACTCTAGCTACCGGTTTACTATATAGAGTCCTAATCCAACCAATAAAAAAAGGACCAAACTTGAATTTCTCCAAAACTTTAAACAAAAAGTTCCATTCAACTCTATCAAATGCCTTTTCTGCATCTAGAGATATCACCATCGGATGATCTAAAGATTGTCGAAATCTATTAATCAAACTAATATTACCATATAACCATATAACCACTTACAGCATAGAACAGGCCAGTTCGGCCCTACTAGTCCATGCTGTAACAAATCCCCACCCTCCTTGTCCCACTGACCAGCACTCGGTCCATACCCCTCTAGTCCTCTCCTATCCATGTAACTATCTAGTCTTTCCTTAAATGTAACCAATGATCCTGCCTCGACCACGCCTGTTGGAAGCTCATTCCACACCGCCACCACCCTTTGCGTAAAGAAATTTCCCCTCATGTTCCCCTTATAATTTTCCCCTTTCAATCTTAAACCATGCCCTCTAGTTTGAATCTCCCCCACTCTTAATTGAAAAAGCCCATCCACGTTTACTCTGTCTGTCCCTTTTAAAATCTTAAACACCTCTATCAAGTCCCCTCCCAATCTTCTACGCTCCAGAGAAAAAAGCCCCAGTCTGCACAACTTTTCCCTGTAACTCAAACCTTGAAATCCTGTCAACATTCTCGTGAACTTTCTCTGCACTCTCTCTATTTTGTTTATATTTTTCCTATAATTTGGTGACCAAAACTGTACACAATACTCTAAATTTGGCCTCACCAATGCCTTGTACAATTTCATCATAACCTCCCTACTCTTGAATTCAATACTCCGATTTATGAAGGCCAACATTCCAAATGCCTTCTTCACCACACCATCTACCTGAGTATCAGCCTTGAATCATGCGCAAAATGTTATCTGAAGCATATCTATTCTTTATAAAACCTGTTTGATCCATATGAATCAAATTAGGTAAACATTTAGCCAATCTATTCACTAATATTTTAGCTATTATTTTATAATCTACATATAACAACGAAATTGGTCTATATGAAGATACCTTCAAAGGATCTCTATCTTTTTTTGGAATTATTGTAATTAAAGCACTAGAACAAGACTCAGGTAATTCATAATGTTCTCCAACTTGATGTAATACATCCCCAAACACTGTAGATAAATCATCATAAAAAATTTTATAAAATTCAACCGAAAATCCATCATCACCAGGCAATTTACCGTTCGGCATTTCCATCATAGCCATTTTAATTTCTGAATCAGTAAATGGTTCTTCTAACTCCTGTATATCTGCATCCTCTAATATCGGTAAATTCAACTGTGATAAAAAAAGATCAATCGATCCAGTTTCTTGTTCTCCTTCAGATGTATATAACTTTTTATAAAATGAGTAAAATTCATCATTAATCTCATGAGGTTTATAAGTAATAAGGGAATTCCGACTAACAGCATTAATAGTCCTCAAAATCTGTTCTTTCTTTAATTGCCACGCCAGTACCTTATGTGCTTTCTCTCCCCATTCATAATACCTTTGCTTAGTCCTATTAATCACACATTCAAATTGATAAGATTGAAAAGTATTATATTCCAATTTCAACCTAGATAATTCTATTTTCTGATCTTCTGTAGCATCTTTCTGAAATTCCTTTTCAAACTCATCAATCTGTTTCTCTAATTCAAAACTCTGATTTAATCGATTCTTCTTTATTTTAGAAGTATAACTAATTATTTGTCCTCTCAAATAGGCTTTCATAGCATCCCATAATACAAACTTACTTTGAACAGAATTAGAATTTTGTTTAAAAAAAATTAATTTGTTTTTTTTAAAATCAATAAATTCCATATTTTTTAACAACATTGTATTAAACCTCCAACGATAGGCCATTTGGATTTTTTCAGAAGTTGCATATGTAAAATATAACAAAGAATTATCTGAAAGCACCCTATTTTTATATTCCGCTTGTTGTATTTTCCCTTGTAAATGTGCCGATACTAAAAAGAAGTCAATCCTTGAAAACGATTCATGTCTAGATGAATAAAAGGAGAAATCTTTCTCTGTCAGATTAAGACATCTCCAAATATCTACTAAATTAAGATCTTTCATCAACGCTTGAACCTGAACTGCCATCTTACATTTCTTAACTTTCTTCAGAGATTTATCTAATAAAGGTTTCAAAACACAATTAAAATCACCACCAACTAAAATATTATCATTAGCCTGACCCAAACATAAAAATGCATCTGAAATAAATATTTCATCATCTACATTTGGGGCATAAATATTAAGTAAAGTCTAAAATTCACTAAAAATCTTACAATTCAATTTAAGAAAACATCCTGCCTTTTCCTCCATTGATTGTAATTCAAAAGCTAAATTTTTATGTCTCAAGATTGTTAGCTCTAGAATTAAATGAGGAAGAATATACATGCCCAACCCAGTCCCTTTTTAATTTCATACTTTCCTTTACATTCAAATGTGTTTCTTGTAAAAAAAGCAACATCAATTTTCATTTTCTTAATATATGCCAAAACTCGCTTACGCTTAATCGGACTATTTAATCCTCGAACATTAAAAGTAGCAAACCTCAACTTTGACATACCTACTATTATTACTAAATACCAATAGTATCTTTATATGAAAACTCAAATCAACGTATATAGGCCCTCCAATAGGAAAAAAAATCACAAATTAAAAATTAACTAAAATGAAAATAAAAAAAATAAAGAAACCCCCCCCCTGCCAAAAAACTACCAAAAGGTAGTAATCCCCTAAGCAAAAATTGGGTGTGGGTTACCCACCAGTGGCTGATGACTAGTAAAGAACTTAGAGCAAATCTCTCCCTCCCCAGCCAAACAATCAATAACATCAAAATATCATAATAACAAAAAAAAGAGTAAAAAAAATTCTTCTTTTCATCCAAGAGATTCCAATCTTGAAGATCCCATTTCAGAAGAAGTTGGACTCTTTCCATTCCCCTTTTTCCCATTTTTGCCATTTCTTCCATTTCCAGAACAACCAGATTTTTCTTTAGGAGATAATGGTGGACTACGTCTTTGTCCTCTTATATCTGGCAATGAATCAGCAAAAATCATTGCTTCACGATCATTCTCAAAAAAACGAAATTAATAGTCTCCATAAAACACCTTCAACATTGCAGGGTAGCGAAAAGTAGACTTATAACCCTTACGCCACAAAACTTCTTTAACTGGATTAAATCAACATCAATGTTGAATGACCTCTTGACTCAAATCAGGATAAAAAAAAACTCTGCTATTCTGAATCAATAACAGAGTTTGTCGTTGTCTCGCATTTTGCACTGTCAGTCGAAGTATTGCTTCTCTGTCCAAATAATTCAAACATCGAATTATTACCGGTCTTGGAGGTTGACCAGCTGAGGGTGTTCTTCTTAGAGCTCTATAGGCTCTTTCCAGTACCAATCCCCCAGAAAAAAAATCTTGCCCTAATACTTGCGGGATCCAGTCTTTAAAGAAACGAAGAGGATCTTGTCTTCTATACCTTCTGGCAAACCAACAATTTTCACATTATTCCTTCTGCTTTGATTCTCCAAGTAGTCTATTTTCCTCTCTAGCTCCTTCTCGCATTCTCCCAATTCTATGACTGATTTTTCAACCTTCAGCACTTTTTCTGTGTTAGAAGCCACTTGTTGTTTACAGTCCAAAAAGGCATTCTGAATTTTAAAAAATTCTTCAGAAGATGCACCCACATGTGTCTTAACCATATTTCATTCTGAACTTATACCAGCATTCATTTGAGCCATTTCATTCATTTGAGATGTCAAAGGTTTAATAACAGCTTGAACAATATCATTTAATTGCATACACTGTTGGTCAGAAAAGCTCAGCCCTGCTCTCTCTGATGTCGTGACAGAACAAGGTAACTGCAGCTCCTGCTGCAACTCAACAGAAGGCATTTTAAAAGTTTTACTGTGAGTCTGGACTCCCAGTGACTTCCTCAAGGAGTTGCCGCTGGTCTCCCCCCACATCTCGTTGCTTTTTCATGAAATCATGAAGAAAAGCAATTTCTTCAGATTGAGGTGCTTCCTGATGCATTTCCAACAATGGAGTCGTCTTCCTGTGTGCTCCCTCTGTTGAAATCAAAAGGCTTCCCAAATCAGGGTCCACTTCTTGGGAACACGCACCTTCTTCCAGAGAATGAGTAATTCCAGTGCCATCCTTCACTTGGTGAGTAATAGATTTTTTTTTCAACTCCCAAAGGCAGTCTTTGAGGTTTAGACACTGAAGAGATTAAGCCTGAGGCTGTATCAAGTCGTCTAGGCCCCAAATCTTCAGCACTTCGAAAATGTAACTTCTTATGCACTTGAGGTTTAATCTTTTTACCATTAGTGGCCATAATAATTCCTTGATACTTTAAACTAAAATTTAAAAAGTGTAAACTTGAAAACAAAGAGTTAAAAAACAGGTACTTAAAAGTCTGGCCAAAGAGGTCGCGATTGCACGTCTAGACTCTACGCCATCTTGCCACGCCCCCCCCTCTCTATCTTAATCAGATCCTTCCTGTAGTCTGGTGACCAGAACTGCACATAATAATTCAGGTACAACCAATTTATCTGCAACATGACACTGACCTGCTGAGGTTCTCCAGAAAATTTGCACTGTCCACAATTTCTCATCCAGATCATTCATGACAATATTAATGAGTTTGTTGTAATATGTACACATAAACAACGGTCACATGGACAAACATTCTTACTTGCTGCTGTCAAAATGGTACTTCATTTTAAAAAACTGCAAGATTATTCATTAAATTACATTTAAAAGTGATAATAAATGGAAAAGATAGGTAGATAATATTTTCAGTTACCATCGTGCAAGAAGCAAAAGACAGTGTTGAAATAGAGCAGACAGACCTCTTCGGAATCAGAATATATTTTCATGAACAAGTCATGAAATTGTGATGTCTGAGCAATTTAGTATCAGTTTCCCAGGGGGAGGTTGAAGAGCCTGATATCCTTTGGAAAGAAACAGTTCCTGTAGTTACCATATTTGGAATATATGCATTTAGATGGACTTTGATTTATTATATATTCTTAGTTTCTGTTCATATGTTTTTGGCTTTCCTTAAGAGAGCTGGCTGATGGGGTGGGAGGGTGGTGGGGATTTTAATTTTTTTAATGTTTCATTTTTCTTTTTTTCTTACTTTTTTTTTTATATATACTTGTATAAAAGTGTCTTTACGGAATGTATGCTGTATTATTACTAATGATTTTTCAAATAAATAAAGTTGATTTTTAAAAAAGGAAAGAAACAGTTCCTGAACCTAAAGGTGCTGGACTTCAGAACTTTATCCTGAATGTGAAGAGGTTGTGACCAGGGTGATGGGAGCCCTTTATGAAGCTTGTTGCCTTCCTGAGACAGCGTCTCACTTACATGCCTATAGTGGATGGGAAGTCAGAGCCTGTGATGGACTTGGCTACCTTCTGCAGACCTCTGTGTTCCTGGCCATTTGAATTAATAAACAAGGCTGTGATGCCACCAGTCAGTATACTTTCCGCAGTGTACCTGTAAAGTTTGAAGGTAGAGGCCTTCTTCATGGTTGCCTTGATCAGCTAGCTCCAGGAAATATAGACTTACAGGAACTTGAAGATGTTAACTCTTTCCACCTGTATCGCATTAATGCAGACAGGTGTGTGATCGCTCGCTCGGCCTCCCCTTCCTAAAATCAACAATCAGCTCCTTGATCTTGGTGACATTGAGAGTAAGATTCTGGCATCACTCAACCAGGTTCTCGATCTCCATCCTGCATTGCGTCTCATCTTTTCCAGTTATTCAGCCAAAAATGGTGGTGTCGTCAGCGAACATACACTGTACAACTCCAATGTTCCAAAATCGGAATTTTGGAAAAGCTCTGAATAGAATTTGAGTTTTTGGTGTTGGGTTTATCTTATTTTGTTCAGGTTGTTTTTTTGGGTGAGAATGAAACATTATTTCATGCTTTCAAAAGCCTTCCCTTGTTGTTTGTTGTTGTTTAAACCCTGTTACAAGTGATTTGCTGTTGCTACTGGGCTGTTTTTAGAAAATGACCAGTTGTCAGAAAATATTGTTTATCCGAAATATACCCAGTCTTGACCACTTTGGACAATACTGTACATTGCGTTGGAGCCGAACTTGGCTACGCAGTTATGAGTGTACGTCGAATAGAGCAGGGGCCGTAGCACTCAGCCTTGGATATCTGTGTTGATGGTTAGTGCGTATCCACTGATTAAGGTCTGCTAATGAGGAAGTTAAGGATCTATTTGCAGATGGATAAAGGGAGTTCTAAATCCTTTAGTTTGTTCAAATGTTGAGCTGCTATGATGGTGTTGGATGTGGACTTTAGTCAATGAACAACAACCTGATGTCAGTATTTAACTCTTTTTAAATTTAGACTACAGCTAGTTGGTTTAGGTGACAGGCTCCATAATCCTGTGCTGCCAAATTACATTCAATTGACCTACAATGGTTTTGAATGGTGGGAGGAAACAAGAGTGCCCAGAGGAAACCCACGTAGACATGAGGAGAACATACAAACTCCTTACAGAGAGCACTGGATTCGAACCCCAATCGCTGGCGTTGTAACAGCATTGCGCCAACCACTATGCTAAACGTGTGCTGTGTTCTTGTGGTTAAGTGGATCAAAGGCAAAATGGAGGGCCACCAAGGTGATGTCTACCATTGACCTGCTGTGATAATAAAATGAATTAAAGTGGGTTCATGTCCTATCTGAGATGGGAGCTGATCTGGTCTTTAACTAATCCCTCAAAGTACTTCATCAAAGTAGATGCATATGCCTCTGGAGGATAGTTGATGAAGCATGTCACCGTGCTCTTTTTGGGCACTGGAGTAGTGGACGTCCTTTTGAAGCAGGTGAGGACCTCTGACCATTGTAGCAAGAGGTCTGCAGAAACTACAGCTAGTTGGTTTAGATGTTAAATACACAGTTAAGAGCACCATCTCCTTTTACAGGATTTACCCTCCTTAACATTCTGGTCATGTCAGCCTCAGAAACAGGGAGCATTATGTCGCTGGGGGTGTGGGAGCTCATGAAGATGGCACCAGTGTTCTCCCTACTCTACTAGTTTGACTAGTTTACTGAAGAATTAATCAGTAATATATTAATCACATCTGCCTTCAGCAAATGTGAAGGTTCAACACCCAAAAGTCAAAGGCATGAGAGAAATGCATGAATTAATGCTGTCTTGGTACAAGAAAAACAACTAAATATTGCTTAATTGACAAGCTATGTCTTAATTCTCCTTAATCAATCCCTTAATGGGGTCTTCTAAGTTCCCAGCATTTGCACTATTGCAGTTGGGTTTACAAGATTGTAATTTTAGATAACTAAACATCATGAAGATCCTGGAGAGAGGCATGTGCTTCCACCAGATGTTGAGGGTAGTGTAACAAAACTGGGAGTCAGAGCTCTGAGGAACTTGATGCAAAACAAGCAACTGTATCGTTGCTGCATTTCCAGTGAGGATATTGTTGTCAACCATTTCCTTTCAATGCTGACATCCACTCCCCTTTCCTCGTGCCTTTCTCTACAATTTACAAAATACAACAAGCTCAACTCAAATAAAATAAGGTCTTGAACATATCTGATTTCTATAACCTTCTCTGTTTAGGGCCTTTCCCCAACCTGGATGAACAATAAAATCCAGAACTTGGTGAAAGCCAGATCATAGGCATTTAAGACCAGAGACTTAGATCACTACAGAAGGAGCAGGTATGACCTGCGGAAAGCCATCTCCCAAGCGAAGTGGAGTATCTGGACAAAAATGAAATCAATGAAGGATCCCAACAGCTGTGGCAGGGCCTAAATGATAGAACCTATTACAAATCAAATCTGGTGCAGCATAAGACAGCAAATCTTCAATCTCAGATGAACTGAATGCCTTCTAAGCCTGATTTGACCACAAGAACAAGGAAACAACCTCATGCTCCCTGATGATCTTCTCTCTGTATCTAGAAATGACATGTGGGCTGCCTTCAGGAGTGTGAATCCAAGATAAGCATTTTGTCTGGACCAGTGATTCACAGCCTTTTTCTTTCCACTCACATACCACTTTAAGTATTCCCTATGCCATAGGTGCTCTGTGATTAGTAAGGGATTGTATGTGGGTGGAAAAAAAGTTTGAAAACCACTGTTTTAAACATCCCTAATTGACTCGTTATGTGCACAATTTCATGATTCCAAAGGAAATGGGCCGATGACAATTTTTATCAAGCCAGTAACAATTAGGTCCAGAGCAGTGATTTTTCACCCTTCTCTTTCCACTCACAGACCGCCTTAAGCAAACCCTTACCAATCACAGAGCACCGCTGGTATAGGGAATACTGAAAGTGATCTGCGAGTGGAAAGAAAAAGATTGAGAACCACTGGTCTGGATGGAGAACCTGACTGAGTATCAAAAACTTGTGCTGACTAACCTGCCAGTGTATTCATGAATATCTTCAACATCTCACTCCAGCAGGGCATGGTACCTTCCTGTTTCAAACAGGCATCAATCATAATGTTTCCCAAGAAGAGTGTGGTAATGTGCCTAAATGACAATTGAACAGTGGCACTCCCTTCAACAGTAATGAAGTGTTTTGAAAGCCTGGTGTTGAAGCATATCAGCTCTTGTCTGAGCAGTAACATGGATCAGTTCCATTTCACTTATCATAGCAACAGGTCTATGGTGATGCCATCTCAATGGCTCTATATAAAGCCCTGGACCACCTGAAGAGCAAGGATGCATACATCAGGATTTTCTTTGTCAACTGCAGATCAGCACTCAACATCATCACCCCCTCAAAACTGATCAGCAAACTCCAAGACCTAGGAGTGAACACCCAACTGTCCTTGGATCATGGATTTCCTCATCCCCAGATAACAATGAGTAAGAACATCTTCTCCAATTACTTAATCAGTACTGGAGCCTCCCACTCTTCTCACTGTACAGCTATGACTTTGTGGATTAGTACAACACACCATGTCCAAACCACGACAGTGGGTTGTATAAAAAGGGGCAATGAGTCAGCATACAAGAGTGAGTTGAAAACTTGGCTGAATGATGCCCCAACAACAACCTTCCACTCAATGTCACCAAAACCAAGGAGCTGAATATTGACTTCAGGAAGGGAAAACAAGAGGTTTTCGATCCTGTGATCATTGAGGGATCAGAGGAGGAGTGGGTGAGAAAATTTAATTTCTTGGGATCACTATCTCAGAGGACCTTCTGTGAACCCAACACACTAACGGCGTTGTGAAGAAAGCACGTCCAGTGCCTCTACTTTCTCAGGAGTTTGCGGAGGTTTGGCATGACATCGGAAATCCTGTCGAATTTCTACTTATGTGTGGTGGAACATGTGCTGACTGGCTGCATCACGGTTCCATATGGGGGCACCAATACCTCTGAGCAGAAAGCGATGCAAAAGGTAATGGACACAGTCCAGGGCATCACAGGCAAATCTCTTGCCACCATTGAGAAGATCTACAGGGAATGGTGCTGTCAGACAGCAGCAGCAATTATCAAGGTTCCACTCCACCCAACAAGACACTCGGTCCTTGTGCAACCATCAGGAAAGAGGTATAGACACCATAAGACTCATAACACCAGGTTCAGAAACAGCTGGTACCCCTCTACCATCAGACTCCTCATAATCAATCAGGGCCTCATTTAAGGACTCTTACTATTGAACTTTATTTTTTTTCTTTCTCTGTATTCCACAATCAGTTTGTTTATATTTCTTTATATGTTCATATGTGTACATTGAGTACAGGCTTTATGTACTACTAATAAGTGGTCATTCTGCCTCGCCCACAGGAAAAAGAATCTCAGGCTTGTATGTGATATCATGTTACTTACTGCAGCCCAACAAAATGTAATGAACTCAGAGGACCCCAAAACCCAGCACCAATAGATGTTCCCCAAGACAAATAGTTACTTAAGCAAAATATGCTTTTAATTATCTTTAAATATGAAAACAGAATCACACTTTAACTTATCACTATTGACTTAACTAACCTAACTTAACCCCCTTCTAATTCTTAGTGCACGTGTATGTAATGTCTGTGTAAGTTCAGAAAACTTCTTTGATTCACAGTCCAATCTCACTTTTCATTCCTCCAAGTTCACTGGTTGCAGGCAATTCTTATACTATGCACAGAATTTAAAATTTATGAATTTCACCAGGCTTTGGTGCTTGAAAGGTAAATGGTTACCGCTCAGGAAGGTTCTTGTCGGTTTTCAGAGAGAGATTTGTTGTTTGCTGGACACCCACAACTGATTCTTTTTAATCAGCCACTTCAGTGTCTTGCCAAAGAAACTTGTCCCCTCAGGGTTCTCTGGATAATAACCTCTTTCTTTCAGGTCACCACAGAGTTCCTTTTTGTTTCTCTCATTTTAAGTGAAACATTAGACAGCCAGTCCTCTCCTCTTGCATGAACCACAAGGGCTTAGACCAGGCTGAACTAAATACTCACAACCTGTCTTCCAAATGGGGTTTTCCACAAGCTTGCCAGCTTGTCCTGTTCCAGTTGCTGCTGCTGACTGTAGAACTGATCTCTGTCTCTCTGTCTCTCTGTCCCTCTCACAGAGAAAAATCCTGTTTGACTCTAACTGCTTTAAAAACCACATGACCCTCCTAGAACAGCAAGTTCCACTCCAGACGGTCTGTGGCTCTGACAAGTTCTTTCATCTGTTGCCTTTTCGTAAACACCAATCCATTAGTGAAGTATTTTGGGCACACTCCAAAGCTTTTGCAAAGGCTCTGGGCACTGACATGTCTAGCATGAGCAGAGCTCCAGTATTTTAAATAAGATCTGCTTTAAAATGTTTGTATGTGACTTACTCTAAAAAACCTGCCCCAGTTTATCACCCAAAAACGTATCTATATACAATCCAAACACAACATAATCTGTCAGAATATACACCAATTATGATAGTACACATTAACTTACCTCCATACAGAAAGGCCGAAAGGATAGATAGATAAATAAATATTCGGTGATACCTCGTACAAAAAGTTGATATGTACTCGAGCTGGCAGAGTCCGCAAGCATCGAATCCATGCTGCTGAAGACCCAACTGTGCTGGGTGGGTCACTTCTCCAGAATGGAGGACCATCGCCTTCCCATGATCGTATTCTATGGCGAGCTCTCCACTGGCCACCGAGACAGAGGTACACCAAAGAAGAGGTACAAGGACTGCTTAAAGAAATCTCTTGGTGCCTGCCATATTGACCACCGCCAGTGGGCTGATATCGCCTCCAACCGTGCATCTTGGCACCTCACAGTTCGGCGGGCAGCAACCTCCTTTGAAGAAGACCACAGAACCCACCTCACTGACAAAAGACAAAGGAGGAAAAACCCAACACCCAACCCCAACCAACCAATTTTTCCTTGCAACCACTGCAACCGTGCCTGCCTGTCCTGCATCAGACTTGTCAGTCACCAACGAGCCTGCAGCAGACGTGGACATACCCCTCCATAAATCTTCGTCTGCGAAGCCAAGCCAAAGAAAAAGAAAGCAGAAAAAAAGAAAATAGATTATGGTTAGGGTAGTAACGGGAGGTTCAAATCCTGATGGGCATTGGATAAAAACTGTACTTGAACCCATTGTTGTTTTACCTTTTGCCCAAAAAGGTTGTGACCAGGGCAATGAGGTCCTTTATGATGCTGCCTGCCTTCTAAAGGGCGCACCTCACATAGATGTCTTCAATGGAAGGGAGGTCAGAGCCTGTGATTGACTTAGCTAGGTTTGCTACTTTCTGCATAAAGCAGTAGGCACTTAAATCGCTGAGGCAAGGAAGACTATGGGACAGGTACTGGAGGATGGGATTATGACAATGGGTTCAAAGGTTCCTTTTATTGTCATTTAATAATACATTGAAATGTAATATACATATATACTTCAGCTTTTGTCTGGTATAAGGCAAACAAGGAGTCACCATGAGCATTGCCTGGTTCCCCTAACAATAGGAGAAAGAGAGAGTCCATTCAGTGACATTGAGTGACCATGGATTCTCGTCCAGTGCTGCCGCAACCTCTGTAGCCATATGGTCTACGGTTCAAACCATCAGCAACCTGAGCTCCAGATCCAAACTCCCACGCAATCAGGAAGCCTTCCTGAGTCCCTCCTGAAGCTCTTCCTGCCCTCAGCACCCTTGCGAATCTCGGTTCCGATACCTCGTTCCCACGAGCCAGTCTTCAGCAGCCTGCAGCCTGTGTGGATCCTTTGACCGCAGGTTACCAGCAGCCCGCAGCCTGTGTGTGTTCTTCAGCCTCTGAGCCCCTTGCTGAGTCGCTGATCTGATCACCATCCTGTAGGACAATCTCCATGCTCACTTCCCATTGGTTGGTGTGGATGTGGTGGGCTGAGTAGCCTGTATACATGCTGTGTGATTCTCTGACTCCATCATAATTAAAGTGTTTGTTAAAAGCACAAGCTAATTTCAGTGCTCAATATGAATAATCCAGAATGTTTTAAACTCTTTTCTCAGCAGTAGAAAATTATCAAAACCAAGGCATTCATTACCAAAATCATAATTTGTTGGAGGTTGTAGAGGTAATCCTGCTATAAATTGATTAACTATACTATTTAATTTTATGTATTTTTTAAATTTTAAAAATACAGTACTGAACAGAGAAGGTTTATAAGGTTATCTGGATTACAAAGAGAGATTAAGGAGACTGGGACTTTGTTCATTGGAACGTAGACGACTGAGAGGTAACTTAATAGAGGTATTTAAAATTATGAAAGGAATAGATAGACTAGACTCCCCTGAGGGCAGAGGAGGTTGGAACAAAAGGGCATGAGTTAAGTGTAAGGGGGCAAAACTTTAGGAGAAATATTAGATGTTGCCTTTTCACTCAGCGAGTGATGGCAGAATGGAATGATCTTTCAAATGAGATAGTTGTGGCAGGGTCCCTTCTGTTTTTTAACATATGGAGGGTTATGCGCGGACAGCAGGAGGGTTGAGCTAGTGGAGTTGTTCTAGTGAACCAGTGCAGACTCGAAGGGCCGACATGGCCTGTTTTCACTCCGTAAACAGTTTTAAAAAAACAGGCCTATTTGCCTATGGGCCTGCGTCACCCAAATATATGCATGCATGTGACCAATGGAACATAGGAGAAAACTAGTACACCCAAAGAAAATCCACACAGACATGGGGAGAACATACAAGCTCATTGCAGACAGCGCTGTATTGGAGCCCGGGTCATTGGTGGTGTAATGATGTTGTACAAAGGTAACCATGCTCCCAAAACTTTATTTCTGCATAGTTTTAATAAAAATAAAATAAAGGAGGAAAATAGATATCATTATTTCTAATTAGGAGTGACATAAATTACATTTTACAAAACTATCACACGGAGAATAAAAATGAAGAATTTGTTCAAGAAATTCAGGAAAGAACACACTGGAGCATACACGCTATGTGAGCGTGGAGAAAAACGAGACTGATTTATTGCTCTGGCCATCGTGCTTATATGGCTCTCTGGCACCAATGTCAGGGCCCTGCGTCATTGGAGCCCTGGCCTGGGATTGGCCGGCATTCCTGTCTGAGTTCCCTATCTTCCCACTGTGCAGAGGACACCTGGGATGACAGCTGGTGTCAGCCACAGGTCCGCATGGTCACCGTGCTCGTCGGCCATTTTGCGGGCTGGTCTGTGTCTCTGCTCACAACGCAATGAAAAACCATCTGACAATTATGCTAAACATAGCTCCACACTGATTATGGTAACAAATGATGCTCATTTTGGAATTTTGTATTCAGAATTGCACAAAATCAGAGAAGGTACAACTTCAAATAGAAGAATTATATATTATTGACCAATAATGAATGATACAATAACATGCGCTGCCACACATTAGAGAAATATTTTATATTCCACATAGACAATATGAAACTCTGAGTTGTGACAGCAGCATGGCATTGAGGAGGGAAAAGAAAATGTTGAAACGTCTAGGCAGGTTCTTTTTGTGTGCCCTCTGATCATCCAATTCATCTGATCTTCTAGGTTACGTGCTGCAATAAGAACACACTGCATATACCTTCAAAATTAAAGCCAAAGCTCGAAATAAAAAAGACTTTATTCCAAATCTTGTTGGAAAGGCAATGTTTTCAGGTATGGAGGAATATCTAAATAATTCTCCAATACATTTGTGCATTGTTCAATAAATAAAATAATCAATGAGCAAGGGCAAAAGTTCTAACTGAAAGTAGATTTCTTCTGAATGGTCTTCAAACATATTATATTGATTCTGCTATCTGCTACACCTGGTTTTTTTTTAAGATTATATACAATTGCAGAGAGCTTACAAGATAATCTGTACAATGCTGCTATTTATTTTGTTGAAACATTTTAAGTCCATTCTCCGTGACACTATAACCATTGATGATAATATATGGTTCCAACAAGATGGAATCAAGGCAACATAAAGGAATTTGATGAACTTCCAGTGATAGTACAGATTCTATCACCAATGTGTACCTATGTACAGATGTTAGTGTAGGATGACTGTGATTGGCTGAGAGTGTAGCTACACCTACTGGCAGGTCTTAAAGGATTGCTCCTAGCCAGACCAGGTCATTCTGGACTGGTCGATTTACTTGTGATATGCTCCAGTCTTTTAGTTAATAAAAGCCTTGGTTTGGATCAGCAAGTCTTTGGTTCTTTTGACGCGCTCTGCATTCCCTAAGCACAAATACTGGAAGAACAGCTTCTGAAAGCCTATCCTCCAAACAGGGTGTGTGTAGTGAAGCAACTAAATGGACAGCTGCCTGTACTTACAACTCCCTGCCTTTTCACAATCCAGGACAACAGATGTTACCAAATATAGCCAACTCCACGGCAAATGCGGGAAAGAACATTTGTGGCTCAGAAGCCCTAAACTGAATGCTATTAACATTTGGAGGTATTGGACCGTGAAAGTCCCACAAACCCACAAACAGCCTGCAGACAAACATAACAACAAAAGAGTGCTGTCGACTTTTCAAGATATTCCCAGTTGCTTCACATGATTCATTCCAACCAAAATTTAAAATCATACCACATCGTCGACAGATGACCAAAAGCAAACTGCTTTCTGTCCAAATTGAGATTCTTTTTGGAAAATCAAACCGTCATAATTCATCTTGTTATTGGGAGTTCAACTTGACACTCAAAGTCAAAACGATCATAGGTACCATAGGGATGCGGCTGTTGTAAGTTACAGTTGTATCACGCTGTCCAAGGTTCTATCCTGACTTCTAGTGGTCTCAGTTTGGAGAGTGACGAAACTCACAACTCTCATTCGTCAATGGCAGCCACCCTCTCTACAGATTTAAGTTCATGCTCCATTTATATAAACTTCAGAAAAATACAACTACTCTGTTGGCACAAATTACTTGGATAAATAAGTTTTTAATAACTAAAGTATCAAGAGTATTAGAGTTGCAATTCGTTTAATCGAATAGTCATTTGTGAAACTCATGTTTGAAGATATTTGATGGTTTAAAGATGCACTTGCCCACTCTATGGAAAATGAACTTTTCTTTATCATTATTTGAATTTTAAAACTCTATTCTGCTCAAAACTTTGCAATTATGTGTATTAACAACTCATTTGATGCAAATGTGTAAGATCCATACCCATATATTTCTGGTCCAAAAGTTACAAGGCTTAACAAACAAATTATTTTTGTGCATTGCATAATTTTGATTAGTGTAGCTTCCAACCTTCAAACATTCGATCTAGACGCAGTCGCTTTACTTTATATTTGTCCATGCGAGACCAAGGTCAAGGTCAGAGGTTATCACCACTCCTGCTGCTGCAGTACTCCAAGGGAAAAATACACATCCAATCGATATTATGCCCTTGTTATCGAGAGCTCTTCCTGACCTGGTGAGAAAAGAAAATGCATTTTTTCCAGTTGATTTTAGAATTCATCAATCTATATAGATTTGTCATATCTCCTCCTTTTATTTATAAATATATCTCGTCAAGGTAAGAAGCTGGTTGATGAATGACACTGGACAACAATTTTTTTGAAAAGGTTTGGTTCATGAAAAAAAATTGGGGATTATGATAAACAACTTCAAGCTGAACACAAAGATAATTTCAGATTTGCTGTATCATGTAGGAAGTTGAAGAAATATTAAAATAACTTTTATTGAATTTAGCATGTTTAATTTCGAGTACCTCTGAGCCAAGCTCTCAGGTTGACTGCATGTTGCACAACAAATGTGAGGAGCTCAGGGTTTGTCTGGGTCACCAATTTTACGACTGATCTAGAGCTCATTGGCTTTCTTAATAAATGCAGCCATGCTGCGTCTCTGAGCCTTAAGCGTATACACGCCACAAATTAAACATAATGTAAAGCAGCTGTTGCAACATCAATGAGACATTTCTGCTGCATTGAATCTTCCTGAAGAAAATAAATGCTATTGTTAAGCATACTCACTATGCTTTTTCTTGAAGAACATGTGTATCAGCATGCGTTCAATCTATAATCAATGTAATGCACAGCATCTGTATATGTGAGCTGCTTTTATAGCCTGTCTGCATCTAACCTGACAAAGCAGACCCGGGTGTAGGGCATGCCCAGACATGCTTGGACTGAACAAAACAGTTTGCTTTAAACATAGAAACATAGAAACAAAGAAGATAGGAGCAGGAGTAGGTCATTCGACCCTTCGAGCCTGCTCCGCCATTCAACGAGATCATGGCTGATCTTAAAGTTCAGTACCCCGTCCCCGCCTTCTCTCCGTAACCTTTAATACCCTTATACTGAAGAAATATATCTAATTCCCTCTTAAATATATTTAATGAACCTGCCTCTACTGCCCTCTGTGGCAATGAATTCCACAGATTCACCACCCTCTTGGTCAAGAAATTCCTCCTCATCTCGGTCCTATTATCCTCAAACCATGGCCCCGGGTTCTGGATTTTCCCATCATTGGAAATATCCCATCTGCATCCATTCTGTCCAGTCCTGCCAGAATTTTATATGTCTCTATGAGATCTCCTCTCAATCTTCTAAACTCCAGCGAGTACAATCCCAATTTGCGCAATCTTTCATCATCAGTCATTCCTGCCATTCCAGGTATCAGCCTGGTGAATCGCCTCTGCACTCCCTCCATTGCAAGAACATCCTTCCTTAGATAAGGTGACCAAAACTGCACACAATACTCCAGGTGGGGTCTCATCAAGGGCCTGTACAGCTGCAGTAAGGTATCCTTGTTCCTAGACTCAAACCCTCTTGATATGAAGGCCAACATCACATTTGCCTTTTTAACCGCCTGCTGTACCTGCATGCTCGCCTTCAGAGACTGGTGTACAAGTACCCCTAGGTCTCTCTGCACTTCCCCATCTCTTAATCTATTGCCATTCAAATAGTAATCTGCCCTCCGGTTTGTATTACCAAAGTGGATAACCTCACATTTATCCACATTGTAGTGCATTTGCCATGAATCTGCCCAGTCCCTCAATTTATCCAAATCACACTGGAGCTTCCTGACCCCCTCTTCCGTGCACACAACCCCTCCTAGCTTAGTGTCATCTGCAAATTTGGAGATATTGCATCCAATCCCCTCATCCAGATCATTAATGTAAATTGTGAACAACTGGGGACCCAGTACAGATCCCTGTGGCACCCCATTGGTCACCGCCTGCCACTCAGAAAACAAGCCATTTATCCCAACTCTCTATCTTCTACCTGCCAGCCAGTTCTCAATCCACATCAATACTTTGCCCCCAATCCCATGAGCCTTGATTTTGTAAGCCAGTCATTTATGCGGGATCTTATCGAAGGCCTTTTGGAAGTCCAGGTACACCACATCCACTGGCTCTACCCCATCTATTTTACCTGTCACCATCTCAAAGAATTCCAATAGATTTGTCAAGCACGATTTACCTTTTGTAAATCCATGTTGATTCCATCTGATCCCTTCTCTGCTAGTCATATGCTCCGCTATTACATCCTTAATAATGGATTCCATCATTTTGCCCACTACTGATGTAAGGCTCACTGGTCTATAATTCCCCGCTTTTTCTCTACCCCCATTTTTAAATAGTGGGGTAACATTAGCTACCCTCCAATCCATGGGTACTGATCCTGAGTCTATCGAGTTCTGGAAAATAATTCTTAAAGCATCTGCTATCTGAATGGCCACTTCTTTAAGTACCCTAGGATGTAGATTATCAGGCCCTTGGGATTTATCTGCCTTCAATCCCATCAATTTCCCCAAGACCATGTCCTTAGAGATACTGATTTCTTTCAGTTCCTCCCTTGAATTAGTCTCTATGTTTCCCAACATCCTTGGGAGGTTATTTGTATCCTCTCTTGTAAAAACAGAACTAAAGTAAGAATTTAATTGGTCTGCCATTTCCTTATTCCCCATTATATATTCCCCTGATTCCGACTGCAAGGGACCTACTCTGGATTTCACCAATCTTTTCCTCTTGACATATTTATAAAAGCTTTTGCAGTCAGTTTTTATATTTGCCGCAAGCTTACTTTCGTAATTTATTTTTGCTCTCTTGATTAATCCCTTTGTCCTCCTTTGGTGCATCTTGAACTGCTCCCAGTCTTCGGTTGTGGTACTTTTTTTGGCCAATTGATATGCTCTCTCTTTGGACCCAATGCTGTCTCTAATTTCCCTTGTTATCCACGGTTGAGTCACCTTTTTTGGTTTATTTTTATTCCAAACTGGTATAAACGATTTTTGCAATTTCTCCATTAGATCTGTGAATGCTTTCCAATTCTATCCACAGTCAACTCCCCCATAAACACCACCCAATCAATCTTACTCAACTTCCGTCTCATACCATCATAATTCCCTTTATTTAAATTCAGGACCTTAGTCTCGGTTTTAATTTCATCACTCTCCATGTCGAGTGAGAATTCGATCATATTGTGATCGATCCTACCCAAAGGGCCTCGCACAACAAGATTGCATAATACCCAATCTAAAATGGCCTGCTCCCAAGTTGGTTCCTCGACATATTGGTCTAGATAACCGTCCCGTAAACATTCAAGGAATTCCTCCTCCTCTGTATTTTTACCAATTTGACTAATCCAATCTATATGCAAATTAAAGTCTCCCATGATGACAGCTTTGTGGGCAAAAATAGGACAGGAAATCACAAAAATAATTTATATCTAAAAGAATATGATAGAAAATGTTAGGGAGATTTTCGTAATCACCAGTCCAAAATCCAGTGTTCTGGAAGCAAAATTTTCAATGTCTGGTGGCATCATCTCTGAAGATCGAGGAATAATGGATAATCCATTTCAGTTTTCCATTAGGCTATATTAATTTGCTAAAATATTCCATTATTTTATTACCATTGACAAAACTTATTTCTTCAACAAAATCAGTTAGTACAATAAACATCAACAAGGTGATGAGAAAAAATGCTCTCAACAGTTATGAACACTGAGCATCTGTACGATGCATGGCAGCTTCAGTCTTTTTATTTTTCTTCTGTTAAAACAGAAAATGAACTCATGAGGATTCAGTGAGGAAGAAATGTGATAGTTGGCGATTTTAACTTTCCACAGATTGACTGTAAAAGGGCTGGATGGCTTGGAGTTTGTCAAATGTGCTCAGGAAAGTTTTCTAAACCAATGTATAGGGGTACCAATGAGAGAGGATGCAATACTTGATCTTCTATTAGGAAGCCAGGCAGGTCGGGTGACAGAGGTTTGTGTAGGCGAACATTTTGGATCCAGTGACCACAATTAATTTTAAGTTAATAGGTCAGGTCCATGAGTTGAGGTTCTAAATTGGAGAAAGGACAATTTTGTGGAAATGAAAAAAGGATCTAGGAAGAGCGGATTGCAATAAGTTGTTTTCTGGCAAGGATGTGTTCAGTCAGTGGAAGGCCTTCAAAGACAAAATTTTGAAGGTGCAGAGTTTGCATGTTCCTACCAGGATTAAAGGCAAAGATAACAGACAGAGGGAACCTTGGTTTTCAAGTGATATTGGTGATCTGGTTTAAGGAGAAAGGTGTATAACAGGTATAGACAACAAGGTGCAAATGAGGTGCTTGTAGAGTACAGAAAATGTAAGAAGAAAATACAAAGAAGGAAATCAGGAAGGCATAAAGGAGACATGAGATTACTTTGGCAGATAATGTGAAGGTAAATCCAAAGGGTTTCTACAAGTGTACTGAGTAAAAGGATAGTGAGGGACAAAATTGGTCCCCTAGAGGATCCAAATGGTCAACTATGTGTGGAGCCTTCGAAATGAGGGAGATCATTAACAGTTTTTTTGCATCAGTATTTAGCCAGGAAACTGGCACAGGGCACGTGTAAGGAAAGGAAACAAACAGAAGTGTCATGGAATATATGGTGATTAAGGAGGAGGAGGTGCTTGCTGCCTTACAGCAAATAAAGGTAGATAAATCACCCAGACCAAACATAATATTCCCTTGGATCTTGAGGGAGACTAGCATAGAAATTTCAGGGGCCCTGGCAGATATATTCAAAATGTCCTTGGAGATGGGTAAGGTGCCAGAGGATTGGAGGGTAGCTCTTTCTTTCCTGTTGTTTAAAAAAAGGCCCCAAAAGTCAAAAGTAAAAAAGTAAAAGCTGTTGAGCCTGACATCAGTAGTAGGTAAATTATTGGAAGGAGTTCTGAGAGATAGGATATATGGATATTTGGACAGCCATGGGCTGATTAAGTACAGTCAGCATGGCTTTGTGCGTGTTAGGTCAATTTTAACAAATCTTAGAGTTTTTCGAGGAAGTTAGCATGAACGTAGATGAAGGAAAGGCTGTGGATGTTGTCTACATGGATTTTAGTAAGGCCTTTGACAAGGTCCCACACAAGAGGTTAGTTCAGAAGGTTAAGACACAAAGTATCCATGGAGAGGTTGTAAACTGGATTGAAAATTGGCTGTTTGGGAGAAAACAGAGAGTGGGAGTGGATGGTTGCTTCTCAGACTGGAGGCCTGTGATGAGTGGGGTGCTTCAGGGATCTGCTCTGGGACCCCTACTTTTTGTGATTTTTATAAATGACCTGGATGAAGAGGTGAATGGATGGGTCTGTACATTTGGATGGAGGAGTTGTGGATGGAGCTGAAGGTTGTCGAAGGTTATGAGAGGATATAGTCAGGATGCAGAGCTGGGCAGAAAACTGGCACATGGAGTTCACTCCAGATAAATGTGAGGTGATGCATTTTGGAAGGACTAACCAGAAGGCTGAGTATAGGGTTAATGGTCGATTACTTGTAGATGAACAGAAAGACCTTGGGGAGCAAATCCATACATCCCTCAAGGTCGCTGCACAGGTTGATAGGATAGTTAAGATGGTGGGATTCAAGAGTAGAGAGGTCATGTTACAACTCTACAAATCTTTGGTAAGACCACATTTAAGAGTATTGTGTTCAGTTCTGGTCACCTCATTACTGGAAGGATGTGGAAGCTATGGAAAAGGTGCAGAGGAGATTTACTAGGATGTTACCTGGATTGGAAAATAAGTCTTATGAGCCAAGGTTAGCAGAGCTGGGACCTTTCTCTTTGGAACGTAGAAGGATGAGAGGAGACTTGACTCTTCAAGATTATGAGAGGCATAAACAGGGTGGATATCTAGCACCTGTTTCCTAGGGCAAGATCAGCAAACACCAGAGGAATATACAAAGTTAAGGGAGGGAAATTTAGGAGAATCATCAAGGGTAAATATTTTACACAGAGAGTTGAGGGTGCCTATAGTGATACAACCACAACTCTAGCCATACTCCATACTTCCAGCCTACAGCAGGGGGCAACCACTGCACCTACAGGTTGTCAGCCTGGGAGACTTGTCCCATCTAGCCAGCTGTCACTCACTGGCCTATATGTAGACTAGAGCCGGCCCCTCCCAGGGTCAGTCGGACACATGGAGCCAGCAAAGGACAGTCAGTCACATGTGGAGCCAGCAAAGATATTAAGACTGGTGTGTACATAGTTTGAGCTGATTAAAGCCTGTAGTACAGTCTTCTCATGTTTTGTGTTTGCTTGCTGCACCACAGTGCACCACAATGCCTGGAATGCCTTGCCGGGGATGGTGGTGGAGGCTGAAACATTAGGCGCATTTAAGAGACTTTTAGACAAGCATGTGGATGAAAGAAAATCAGAGGTTTATGAGGTTTTAAAAGAAAGGATATATGTGTCAGCACAACATCAACAGTTGAAGGGCCTGTACTGTGCTCTACGATCAGTGTGAAAGCGAGTTGATGGTTGGTGGTGAATTGATCAGTCAAAAAGCATGTTTCTATTGACTCATTACAGTTAACTTAACTGTACTTTCCTTCATTGCAAATTCTACCACCGAAGAAGACAAGAGTTTCAAAGTCACCTACCACGCATCCTCTTGACATCAATATTTGTTTAATTTTCCCATTGGTTCTAGTTCAATATCCTGGAATTCCACAAACATATCTTTGCATGGAATTATTGTCACAATCTTAGAACCACCCTCTCAGAGCAACGGGAAGGTGATTATGAATGTGCCATGTCAGCAAAAACAATTTTAAAACTTTGCTTCATTTAGAATTAGAGATTCACAATATGGAATAAGGCAATTTAAGTTATTGTCTCCACTCTCAGCAAAAATGGAATTTGGAATAATTCTACTTCATAGCAGGTCATAGTGTTTCTGGCAATGAGTTTGCAACACCATTCACTCCTTGAACAAAGTATTTTATCTCCTCACTTGGAAGGAAGGTACAAAAGTTACTGCCTTTCCTGAGAAGACTGAAGGGTCAAGGCTACATGGCCCCCATCCTGTAACCTTCTGCAGGAGCATCCTGGCTGGCTGTATCACAGTGTGGTACGGTTGCTTCAGAGAAATGAATCGGACATTAATCCACAGGTCCACAGAAAGGATCACTGGAATCGCCCTTTTTCCCCCCTCCCCGCCCCCACCCCCATTGACATAATCTACTGGGATCGTTGTCTGAAGAAGACATGCAAAATCCTTGAAGACCCCTTTCACCCTGCACACTGCATCTTTCAGCTGCTTCCGTCTGGAAAGAGATATAGGAATATCAGGGCCAGCGCTACCAGGCTGAGGAACAGTTTCTTCCCTCAGACAGGGAGAATGCTGAATGACCAAAGGAACTGCTGACACTATATGAGACTCTCATAATTACAAAGCAAGAGCTATTTATTTATTTATTTATTTATATGAAGACTTGCTCTTCGTATGCATTATTTGTCTGTATGTGTGTCATGTCTGGCTGTGTAGCTCCATGTTTTGCACAACGTAGAACGCTGTTTCGTCAGGTGGTGCAATCAGAGCACAATAAACGTGATGACTTACTTCTCAGCTTTCCAATAATCCTTTTATAAATTTGATTAATTTTATACTATTGTCCTGAGGGGTTCTCCCTGGACCAGAAAACTGGGAGACTCCTCTGTCATTTCTGCAGCCAGTTCTGTCCACAGTTGAATATAATAAGTCAAGTCAAGTTTATCGTTATCTGACTGTACAAGTACAACCTGACGTAACAGTGTTCTCCGGTGCTCGGTGAAACTGGGTCACTGAGGTTGTTCTAACTGGGTCTCTTTGATACCCTCTCATTACCCTCCTCTTCCCCGATGTGGAATGTGAGGTTCCTGATTGGTTTTATTGCTCAACCTTCTCACATCTGCAGTCTCCTGTGTAAGTCCAGAATAGTTTATGGGGCTGGATGATATTCTCATAATTAATGCATCGGATTGTTGGACCAGATTACATGGACATCGACATGGAGCTCTCATTTTGAGATTTAGTGTTTAATAGTGCTTGGATGATGCAAATCTTCCATCATATTCCTTTCTTGAGTTTGGTGAGCGTTTAAGTGGTCACTTGTTTCATTCATTTCCTGACCAGCTGTTCAGTTCAGCTCTTAACTCAAGTTGCACAAATGTTAACTGTAACCGTTCAGTTCCAGCCTCTGTTGTTTTACATTGAGCTGCAAACTATTGCAGGCTGCCTAATATATTGGAGACATTGTGAATGTAGGAAGTGAACTCAGTTCAATTGTCAACAAATTTCTAAAAGGGAGAAGGTCAACAATTAGTTAATCACATTGTGATAAGAGGAATGACCGCCAAGGTGTCCTGGGGCTCAGATCACTGGCCTGCAAATTCCACAAACATCTTCTGTTGTCAACATGTAAAAACACTGAATGACACTGAGGCCAGAGAACTAACACAGGACCTGAAAACTAAAAAACAAGTTACAAGATATCTTCAACCTCAATAATAGCAAATACTGCAAAAAATAATTTTTTTCCAAAACATTAAGGATGAATTCACCATCGTTCACACAGGTTCAACATTTTCTTTCAATGTTCAGTAGAGACAAATTGGGAAAAAAAATGTCAATGTGGTCCAAGACGTAAAGCCACTTAAATAAAATAAGTCACATGATCTATAAATCAATTTTCTTCTTCTTTCAAAAGGATGTGAAAATTATGATTCAGTCTTCACTACCTGAGATAAAAGAGTAACAAAATATAGTGAACGAATGATCCAGATGAAGCAAAATAGAATAAATGTCAGATCGAAAACTTGGATGCATCTCGAATTTTAACAGTATCTGAATCAGGAATAAACTACTTCGCCCTCATATTCTGCTTTGCTGTTCATTAAGCCGATGTCTGATCTTCCAACTCAACTACATTTTCCAGGAATAGCCCCATGTCCCTCAAAATCTCTGTTTTAAAAGCTACTCAACTTCCACAGCTTTCCAGGTTGAGAATTCCTAAGATTTGCTATGAAGAAGTTTCTCTTCATCACTGCCCTTTATCTTCAATGTAAACACTTTCTCCTAGACTCCGCAGCCAGGACAAGGTTCTTCTTTGCATGTCCCCTGTTAAAGCCTGAACAATTGGATGTTTCATTGGTGTGGTGATATGTAATCATACCACTAGGTCACCAGGGGTCATCCCGGTGAACTTGTCGATAAAACAGTCCAGAGCTACAGTCTTGCCTTCCAGGTTTGTCTTGCAGAGAGACAAGACCTCTTAGTGTACATTTTAGTTTATTAAAGCTGTCTTATACTTGCACTGCTGTTGTGGTTATTGTCAGTACAATTTAATAAAGTAATATGTACACTAAGAGGTCTTGTCTCTCTGCAAGACAAACCTGGAAGGCAAGACTGTAGCTCTGGACTGTTTTATCGACAAGGTCACCGGGATGACCCCTGGTGACCTAGTGGTGTAATTACATATCTCCACAATTGTATCGAAAATACTCAAAGGAATACCTAAGGTGATCTGTGGGTTAAAAGAAATTGGGAACCACTGCTCCAGAGTATACTGGCTTAGTTGATTCAATCTCTCATTCAGCAAATCCATCTTCCATGGTCCCCTCCACCCCTAGAAGCAACAGATCACTTGTGAATCTGCAGGGATCATCTCCTGCATCTGCACAATCACCATGACCACCTGCAGACACTAAAGTCAAAGACTTTAGTGATCAGAAGACCCAGACATGTCTCTACATACTGCTGGCTCACGTCCTTGGCAGGTAAGAGGGAGGAGTCTTGGGCTCTCAGCCTTTATTTGGGGATCTTATGGGGAGGAGCTACAGGTACAGAAAGTGGGCCAGTCTGTCCAGACCAGTGAGGACATGCCCAGACGTGTGCCCAGTACTCTGTTCCACCACATGGTGTTACCTCTGTGGCCTCCTCTACATCGGAGACATGAGACAGTGTGATAGTACAGATCTATCACCAATGTACATAGTGTATATAGTTACTGTATCTAGACTGTGCTCACAGCGATTGGCTGAGAGCTAAGCCACGCCTACTGTCTGGGCCTTAAAGGGTTGTGTCCCTAGCCAGGTCGGATCATTCCGGACTGGTCGTCCACCTGTGAAGAGCTCCTGTCTTTTGCTAATAAAAGCCTTGGTTTGGATCAACAAGTCTTTGGTTCTTTCGACGAGCTCTACAGACACAGACTGGCAAATCATTTTGTTGAGCACCTTTGCTCCATCTGCTGTAATAACAGGGATCTCCCAGTGGCCAACAATATCAATTCCTCACAGCAATTCCATGCCAACATGTCTATCCATGGTTTCATGCACTGACAAACTGAGGCCACTCATAGATTGGAGGAACACCACCTAATATTCTGTCTGGGCACTCTCTAACCCGATGGCATTAACATCAACCTCCAGTTTCTGTTAAGCCCCTCCTCTGAGTCTCTTTCTTTCCCTCACCACATGACTCCTTTCCTCCAGCTCCCCACCCCTTTCACTTCCCTCTCCATTCAGAGATCTACACCCTTACCATCACTTCTCAGTATTTTCAAACTCTACCCTCCCATCTACATGCTCCTTTAACCTCCTACCTGTTGACATGTACTCCTTGCCCTGCCCTTTCCTCCCTCCTCTCCTCTGCTATCCCCTCCTTTTAATTCAGGCTCCTGGCAGCTTTTGCTCTTGTCTTGACGAATGGATCAGGCCCAAAATGTTGGTTACCCCTTACTTCCTATAGATGATGCATGACCTGCTCCGACACTTTTGTGCTTTGCATCGTCATCCCTGGAACTAGTCTCGTAAATCTTTGCTGCACTCGAAGTTGCGCACAATCCCTGCCTCCTGTAATCAGATGCTTTGGCAATGTGACCACAGCCACACATTCCTCGGCAAAATCAAATCTCCCATTTTTGCTTTTTTGTGCTAAAGAAGAATACTTTGCATTTTCTACATTATATTCCATCTAATGGATCCTTCCCCGTTCAGTTTATGGCTCCCCCCCCTACACCCTGCATCATTTTAACATCCTACATAATATCCAATATCTAGTTTGTCTTCATCTGGAAAATATTTTGCCATTTTAGCCAAATTATTGATGTTGATCATGAAGAAGCTGGGGTCAAGTGTCAAAGAATGAGGCATCTGCTTGTCACATTCTGTCAATCAATAAAAATCTATTTATTCCCATGCTTTATTTTGTGATTTAACTTTGTTGACTATCATAAAACATAGAACTGTACATCACTAAATGTCTGTTGCTTGTGATGCAAGTCCCTCACTCCCACAATTTCCTCCATATTCCTGTGTCAATGTAGAAGCCTTCCATCATTACTATTGTATGTGCTTCCACCACTCCCCTCGGCAGCCCATTCCAGGCACGTACCACTCTGGGTCAAAAAAGTTCCCCGACTTGTTTTCTTTTAACTTCTCCCATGCCACAGCGTAAACACATGACCTCAAACATTTTAAATGTTACCATGGGAAAATTATTATTACTGTATATACTTGGCACACTTTTCATAGTGTTAAAACGTCTACATTCAGCCTTCAATGTTCCAAAGAAAACAACCCAAGTTTGTCCAGCCTCCAATGCAATTTATTGAAAGCCTTCTAGAAAACCAATGCCCATCCACAGGATTCCCCTTATTCCCCAATGGATGACTCAAGCGGGCCTTTAGAAATCTGAGACCCCCTGCATGTGGTGATATGACCAGCAGGCTACCGCAGGAGGCGATCTCTGTACCTGCAGGAAGACCACCCAAGGGGCTGACTCCACCTGGCCGGGTGTCAATCAGCCGACCTGAATATAAACCTGATCTGGCCCCTCCTGTGCCAGTCAGACGGGGAGCCACCGAGGCATGAACTGGTGTTCAGATGTTTACTGGAATAAAGCCTCTTCTATAGTCCTTTTCTGAGTTTGTGCTTGCTCGCTGCTACCTCAGCGCACCACAGTGCAAAATGGAGGAATAACGCCACAACTTTTATCTGAACTTTCTCCAACTGGATAGCAACAACATTGAATTCCGTTGTTGGTCTGGACTCCTCCCCTTACCAGTCTTTAGTCTTTATTCTTACACCTTCCTGTTCTTTGCTTATTCCTTGAAGAAAGGCTCAGGCCCAAAACATCATTATTATAGTTTTACCCCCTATGGACAATGTGAGACCGATTGAGTTCCACCAGCATTTGTCTGTTTTTACCACTGTCATGCATCTGCAGACTTTCATGCTTCACTCTCTTTAGAAATCTGCTTGATTCTTATATTCTTTTCATCAGTCCAGCAGGCAGAGCTGATATGAGCTTGATTAGGTACAAGGAAGGAACGCCAGGCTAATTTGCATCTGTTTTAATGCAAGGTCTGGGTGCTGAGGCAGATGAATGGAGTGACGGTCAAAAAACTGAGAATATGACATTGCTACTAACACAGATCCATGGCTAAATGCTAACAATTCAACATTCTAGGATATAAAATCTTCAGATATGTCAATAGTGGGGGTTGGTTGGGGATGAAGGGTGGTGGTAGAACGCTATAGAGTCAGAGAATCATAAACGTTTATCCATGCTGACGAAGCTGTCTATCTTTGCTAGTCGTATTTGCCTTTTTGGCCCACATGCCTCTAAAAATTTCTTATCCATGTACCCATCAAAATACCTTTTAAATGTTGCCATTGTACCTGCCTCTACCACTTCTTCTGGCAGCTTGTTCCCCATACATACCACCATCTGTGTGAAAAGGGGGAGGAGGTGGAGGAATATTGATTATGGAGAACATTGCTACAGTAATGAGGGAGGGGATATAACTGGGGATATGAATGTAAAAGTTAGAAAGATAAAGGCAGGAGGGAATCACTTTACCGTAGTTCTCTTACAGAACTTCTTACAGTCATTGGGAGACAGAAGACAAGAAATGTAGACAAATCGCAGAGCAATATATGGGTAAGAAGGTTACTCCTGTTAGGAAATTCAATTTCCTCAATGTTAACTGGGATTGCCTTCATGTGAAAGATCAAAGTCGTTCCTTTCATTGTGAAATAATAATACATTAAAAATGTAATATATGTAATTTGCTTCAGCTTTTGTCTGCTGTAACACAAAGAATCGTCACAATCATTATCCAATGCCCCTAACAATACGAGAAAGAGAAGCAAAAGAGAGTCTCTTCAGAGACACTGCATGTCCATAAGGAAGCCTTCCTGACATCAGCACCCTCTCAAATCCTGGTTCCAATACTTGGCTCCCAAGAGCTAGTCTCCAGCAGACCATAGCCTGTGTGGGTCCTTTGATCACAAGTCACCAGCAGCCTGCAACCTGTGTAGGTCCTTCAGCTGCTGAGTCGCATGCTGGTTCACTGCCTTTGTTACCGTCCTGTAGGGTCACCTCCTATTCCCCTCCTTCTTAATGGCTGGCATTCTCTCTGTTTCTGGTGCCCTGCTCTGTTTCACTGCTCTCCTGGAGTCTGCAACCCCTTGTGGCCGCTGTCGAGCACAGGTGCCACCATCTTGGATAGAGACCCTGTGGTTGCAGGATTTAAAAAATTGTTGGCTCCTTTAACAGGCCTTTTAAAGCCTATGTGGACCTGCTGGCATTAGGACTTGTCAGTAGGACCTTACAGAGCACTACTTTGTCTCCACTCCCCGCTCTCCAAGGTCCACATCAGCAGGTGGGCTGCCGTTACGGCAGCAATGCTTTTTTATTGAGGATGTAGCAGGGAGGAACTTTTATTTTGTAAAAGATACCACTACAGAATGTTCAGTTACTGGAGAAGTGATTGGAGGGTCTGCTGATGAGCATTTTGGAGATGGTGACCATAAATCTGCAAATTTCAAGCCAATAAAGGAAAGGGATACAGATGGTTAATGCCCTGAATTGGAGAAAGAATTATTTCACTATCACAAGAGAGGACTTGACTAAGGTAGATTGGGAACATCTACCTGCAGCTGGAAGTAATTGAAAAATGACATCGTAAGAGTTCAGAATCAATATGTGTTCATCAGCATGAATAAGTAAGGAGAACAATGCAAGAGACCTCAGGTCTCTAGAGATGTTCAGAAGAGAGGTCCCATCTTGACTTGGCAGCAAACCTGAAAACAATAGTGAGTAAGCCATGGTTCATTTTTAGTTGCTATGAAATTTAAGCAACTTGGCGAGAACATAAATGTTCAATAAAATGGTCCATCTGCCAATTTGGCTCAAATGAACTGCAGGTGCAGGAAGTACGAGGACATAATGTCCAATAATTCCACTCCAATTGCTAAAATATCAGATCATATGAAGAGATTTAGGGTTATAATCAGATTATCAATGTATCTTTATTGTGCAGTCAAGTCAAACTGGCAAATTAAGTAAAAATGCAAGGCACCTGAGTTGTCACTTCATTAAGAAAGATTCAATGAACCACTCAACAGCAATTAAACACTGAAAGGGATTTTAACTAATTCAAATACAGTAAAAAATCTCCAGTTTCTGGAATTCAAGCCACCAGCAAACCCAGGCAACTAGCAAAAAAAATTGAGTAAATAAATGCATTTTAAAAAAAATATTGAAATAAATAAGTTTAAAATTATAAAAGTAAATGTTGTCTGAAACAACACGCAAACCCTTGGTGAAGGTGGGAGCAAACATTCAGCCAGCGGAACGCCCCGGTCATGCCCTTCCTGCAGCGTCTGCTTGAATAAATTTGTGTTTGAATAAAATTACGGTATCCAGGAGGAAGAGCCGGCCGATGCTGCTCGCCGCAGGGGTGACTCTCCCAAAGTGTCTCCTTATCCCTGCCGAGTAAGACTCTTTATCTTTATTAGTATGTTATTAAGTACATTAGTAAGGCCTTACCAAACAGGAGTGTGGGTATGACAACGGCTCTGTATACGCTAATCTTTGTGAGGTTTTTCAGTTGGTTGTTTTTCCAGACTCTTTTGTGTAGTCTTCCAAAGGCGCTATTTGCCTTGGCGAGTATGTTGTCTATCTCGTTGTCGATCCTTGCATCCGATGAAATGGTTCAGCTGAGATAGGTAAACTGATTGACCGTTTTGAGTTTTGTGTGCCCGATGGAGATGTGGGGGGGCTGGTAGTCATGGTGGGGACCTGGTTGATGGAGGACCTCAGTTTCCTTCAGGGTGACTTCCAGGCCAAACATTTTGGCAGTTTCCACGAAACCGGACGTCAAGCGCTGAAGAGCTGGCTCTGAATGGGCAACTAAAGCGGCATCGTCTGCAAAGAGTAGTTCACGGACAAGTTGTTCTTGTGTCTTGTTGTGAGCTTCAGGCGCCTCAGATTGAAGAGACTGCCATCCGTGCGCTACCGGATGTAAACAGCGTCTTCATTGTTGAGGTCTTTCATGGTTTGGCTCAGCATCATGCTGAAGAAGATTGAAAAGAGGGTTGGTGCGAGAATGCAGCCTTGCTTCACGCCATTGTTAATGGAGAAGGGTTCAGAGAGCTCATTGCTGTATCTGACCCGACCTTGTTGGTTTTCGTGCAGTTGGATAACCATGTTGAGGAACTTTGAGGTGCATCCGATGCGCTCTAGTATTTGCCAAAGCCCTTTCCTACTCACGGTGTCGAAGGCTTTGGTGAGGTCAACAAAGGTGATGTAGAGTCCTTTGTTTTGTTCTCTGCACTTTTCTTGGAGCTGTCTGAGGGCAAAGACCATGTCAGTAGTTCCTCTGTTTGTGCGAAAGCCGCACTGTGATTCTGGGAGAACATTTTTGTGTTATATGGCGAGCTCTCCACTGGCCACCGAGACAGAGGTGCACCAAAGAAGAGGTACAAGGACTGCCTAAAAAAGCTCTTGGTGCCTGCCACATTGACCATCGCCAGTGCGCTGATATCACCTCAAACCGTGCATCTTGGCGCCTCACAGTTCGGCGGGCAGCAACCTCCTTGGAAGAAGACCGCAGAGCCCACCTCACTGACAAAAGACAAAGGAGGAAAATCGCAACATCCAACCCCAACCAACCAATTTTCCCTTGCAACCGCTGTAACCGTGTCTGCCTGTCCCGCATCAGACTTGTCAGCCACAAACGAGCCTGCAGCTGACGTGGACATTACCCCTCCATAAATCTTCGTCCGCGAAGCCAAGCCAAAGAAAAAAGAAGTAAAGTCTTAACTGTAAACTTTTGTGGGTGGGGGGGGGTTTAATTATATCAGCAGCAGGGTTAACGCAACACTGTTACACCACCAGTAACTAGGTTTGAATTTAAATTTAAATTTTGTAACTGATGCACCATCAATTACTCAAAGATAGAGGTTGAGAAACAAATAGGCTTTTATTCATTCAAGAACAAAGGCACATCCATTCTGCTCAACTGTCCTGCACTGAGGAGGGGGCTGTGGAGCAGTCACCTTTATACAGGAGCCTGTGGGAGTGGCCATAGTTCCAGCCAGCCAATGGGTGTGCTTGACCAGACAAATACACTCAACAGTGGTTTACCACATTCACTCCTTATTTTTAAAAAGAGTCCAGTGGGATGAAGTGATGCTTATGAAGTCACAAAATTAAGTCACTCAGGTGGTCTAGTTGTTCATTGGGACCGTCGTAGTACCGGTTGTGGCTGCGGTGCAGTCGCGAGGTCCTGGACAGTCTCGGGCACCTGTATGTGTTCATCAGTGCTGCACTGGTCAGTAAGGGATGATGAGTCTGGTGTATCCTCTGTTGGTTCAGGTGCATCATGTGTGGTCAGGGCTGAGGCAGGTGTGAGATGATCAGTAGAGGTCTCCAGGGCCTCGTATCTTTCAGGATATGCCACATAAACATATTGGGGGTTGGCATGGAGGAGATGGACTCAACCGACCAGGGGGGTCAGAATTATGTCTCCTCACATGCTTCTGGAGTATGATCCACACTGGGATGTCAGCCACGCTGTCAGCATGGTCCCTGTCACAGATTTTCTTGGAAAGGAAAATATATGGCGTGGCATTCGGTGCAGTACATAGAAGGGACCTGATGGAGTGGAGTGACTCCGGGAGGACCTTTCGCTAGCAGAAGACTGGAAGGCCCTTACATCAGGAGGACAGCCAGGAAGACCATTGATTTCTCCATTTCCACTTGCCTGTTCCCCTGGGGGTTGTAGCTAGTGGTCCTGGTTGTGACAATGGCCCTGGCCATCAGGTACTGGCACAAATCATCACTCATAAAAGAGGATTCAGAGTGTGGTGGATATAGTTGGGAAGCCGAATAGAGTGGAGATTGTGCAGGCCCTTGATGACAGTGGTACCTGTCATGTCAGAGCAGGGGATGGCAAACGGGAAACAGGAGTATTTGTCAATGGCATTGTGGAAATACACGTTGCGGTCTGTAGAAGGCAGGGGTCCTTTAAAATCAATACTGAGGTGCTCAAAGGGATGGGGTGGCTTTATTAACTGCACCTTGTCTGGCCGGTAGAAGTGCAGTTTGCATTCGGCGCAGACCAGGCAGTTCTTGGTCATGGATCTGATCTCTTCGATGGAGTAAGGCAGGTTATGGCTGTGATGAAGAGGAAGAACCTGGTAACTCCGGGGTGGCAGAGATTACTATGAAGGGTTTTTAAGTGGGCAATCTGCACACTGGCACAGGTCATGCAGGATCATTAAGTTTCCCAGGCTTACATAAGAGATTGAAGGAATATGCAGAAGTATTGGGGTACAAGATCAACGCAAATAAAAGTGAAGCGATGCCAATGAATAATGCGGATTTCACAAAGTTTAAGAAAGAATCACCATTTAGATGGCAAACACAAGCAATCCGATACCTAGGTATACAACTAGATAATAATCTAGGCCATCTATACAAACTAAATTATCAGCCATTAATGAAGAAATTACAAGACGACTTAGAACATTGGAAAGACTTACCAATAACACTGATAGGAAGGGTAAATTGCATTAAAATGAATATCTTCCCAAGGATGCAATACCTATTCCAATCGTTACCAATTCACCTAACAGAGAAATTCTTCAAGGAGCTAAAGAAAATAATAAAGAAATTCTTATGGAAAGGGGGTAAACCGAGGATAGCGCTAGATAAATTAACAGAATGGTACAAACAAGGGGGCTTACAGCTACCAAACTTTAAGAATTATTATAGAGCAGCACAATTAAGATTTTTATCAAACAAAGGAAAAACCAAATTGGACCAGATTAGAGCTAGATAAAACAGGGGAGAAGGTACCTGAACATATACTATATAAGTGGGATGAAAAGCTGGTGCAACATAGGAATTCACCAGTATTGCACCATCTGCTCAACATTTGAAAGAAGATTCACGTAAAAAGGAAAAAAACAAATTACCATCTATCAAATTTAATATTGACGCAAAATTAACTAATCTCTTTCACAATAGATAACCTTTCCTTTAGAGAATGGCAGAGAAAAGGGAGCAAAAGAATAGAAAATTGTTTTTCGGGAAATAAATTATTATCTTTTGAACAAATGAAGGTCAAATAGGGTATAACTCATGGTACAATGTTTGCATAACACCAACTGAAAACCTACTTGAAGGACAAATTGGGAAACAGTCTGAGGTTACCAGAAGGAAGCAATTTTGAATATGTGATTACAGACACAATGATAATTAAAAGATTTATAACAAACATGTACATCAAACTGCAAGAGAAAGAGAACGAGGAAACAAGCTGTAAACCCAAACAAAAATGGGAACAAGATCTAAACATATAGATAAAGAATGAAACATGGGAAAAGTTATGCTCCGGAACTATGAGAACTACAATAAACACGAGGTTACGCATGATACAATATAATTGGTTACACAGGCTATACACCACGCCCCAAAAGTTAAATAAATGGGACCCAACAGTATCAGACAGATGTTTTCACTGTAAGAAGGAAACGGGAACAAAGTACATGCAATTTGGGCATGTGAGAAAGTGGAAAAGTTTTGGGAAGATCTAAATCAGGTATTAAATAAAATCACAAAAGGCAACATACCAAAAAATCCAGAGGTCTTTCTTCTAAGTAATATAAGAAGTAAAGAACTTGGACTCAATTTGGATGGAGCGCAAAAAAGATTTTTTATGATAGCCTTAGCTGTAGCAAAAAAATGTATTATGTCAACCTGGAAATCAGAAGAGAGCCTGAGAGTACAGCAATGGCACATAGAAATGAATAAATGTATTCCATTGGAAAAAATAACATATAATTTAAGAAATAACATCACAGTATTCGAACAAATTTGGGAACCGGACATGGAACACAACAGAGAGGGCCTACCGTGGACCTCCACCTCCTAAAATGACGGAAGGAGAAGAAGACGAAATGAACTGACCCAGTATGTAAAAGTAGAAGACACAAATTTCTTGTTTTTCATTGTGTGATGACATTGTTTAATGGGTTTAATGTATCATATAGTTTGAATGTTGAGTGGGTGGGGAGGGGGGGTGGAGGAGGGAGGGAAGGGAGGGGGGAAAAGGGGAGAAAATGACACTGTGTTTATTCAAGAGGGAAATGTTTATGTGTATTTTGCTCAGTATGATTCATAGTGTGAAAAATTTTAAAAATTTAAAAAAATTTTCCCAGGCTGGTTCAAGATGTAACTGAAGGTGGACAGTTTAATTGTCCATCTCAGTATCTTGTCATTTTTAATTTTCCCCCGCTGCTGGTTGTTAAACATGGACGTAACTGCATGTTGGTCAGTTAGCAGGGTAATCGTTTACCAGCCAGGTAATGGCACCAATCCCGCACTGCCTCAACAATGCCTTGGGCCTCTTTCTCTACCAAGGAGTGTCGAATTTCCGGGCCCTGTAGAGTACGTGAAAAAAAGCAATTGCCTGGTTAAGGGTGGCAACCAGGGCAAAATCTGATGCATTGCTTTCCACATAAAATGGGATGGATTCATCCACAGCATGCATTGTGGCCTTGGCAATGTCTGCCTTGACGTGGTTGAACGATTCATGAGCCTCCGGGAAGGATGTGGATTTGACAAGGGGACAGGCCTTGTCTGCATAATTAGGGACCTATTGAGCATAATAAGAAAAGAACATGTTACAAGCCCAGAGGACTCAAGAAACCAGCAGCAATAGAAATTCGCCAAGACAATGGTTACTTAAGGAAAGATGTTTTTAATTTTCTTCATACATAACAATAAGATCAAAATTTAACTTATTACTATAAACTTAATTCCCTTCTAAGCACATGTGTATGTAATGTACATGTGTTCAGGAATTATTTTTGTTTCACTGTGCAATCATTCACTTTTCACTTCTCCAAGTTCACTGGTATCAGGCAGTTTTCCACACTGTGCACAGAGTGTAACATTTATGATCTTCACCAGGCTCTGGTACTTTAACTTAAATTGTTAGCACTGAGGAAGGTCTGTGTTGGTTTAAGAGAGAGATATTCATTGTTCATTGGATACACACTAACTGGTCTCCTTCAATCAGCCACTTCAGTGTCTTGCCAAGGAAACTTGCCTCCTCATGGGTTTTCCAAAAAGATAACCTCTTCTTCCAGGTTACCGCAAAGAGTTCTTCTTTTTCCCCTATTTCAGAAAAAACACAATAACCAGGCAAAGATCCTGTAATTGACTAGAAGTGTTTAGAATAGGCTGAACTCGGAACTCAAAACCCATCTTGAAATGTTTGCAGCAGGTCTGCAAACATGCAGTCTTCAACACCAACCTTGCTGCAGTAAACTGCTTGTCTTTCTCTCTCGATCCCCAAAGAATTGCATGCTTTTTTCTCTCTGTTTGTAAAACCACATGACCTCCCCCCCCCCCACCTTTGAACAGCAGACATCCACCAGAAATTTGGATCGCTGGCACCAGTTTAGCAATAAAAGATTAATCAGTTTTTGAGCCTGGACATCTGTTCAAATATGCTGTTCCTTTAAAGACAATAGTCAATTTTTTTCTACAACATCTCTCCAATTAACACCTACTTGTGAAGTCTTTACAGGCATTCTTCATGGTTTCTGTAATATCACTGTAGACTTGAAGGCTTCATCTGAACAAGTTTTTGTTTTCAAAATGAGATATTTATTTGTGAAATGTAACTGAGATATCTGTTTGTGAAGTGTGACCTAAACTAAACCCCAACAATCTATACCTTTTAAGATATATTTTATCATAGTTGTATTAACTTATTTTGTAACAAACCCAAGTCACCTTATCAGGACTTTAAGGCTGTGGGGGACTGCCAAGTTCCAGGAGCACCCATGTGCGGTCAGGGTCTGGGATAATGACTCCATTCTCAACGACACAGCCGAGGATGGCAAAGCAGGTTGTGCAAAATAGCCATTTGGCCTATTGTACGTGAAGTTGAGGAGCTTGACAGTTTGGAGGAATTTCTGGAGGTTGGTATCGTGGTCCTCTAGGTCATGGCTGCAGATGGTGATGTTGTCAGGGTTCAGGAAAGTGGCCTACAGCTCGTCCTGGTCCATCACGCGGTCCATCTCTCATTGAAAGACTAAGATGCCATTCATAAAACCGAAGGGGACTCACAGGAAATGGTAAAGGTGGCCATCCACTTCAAACTCAGTGTATTGGTGGTCCTCTGGACCGTTAGGGAGCTGGTGATATACTAACTCCAGGATGATGGTAGAAAAGACCTGATACTGTGCAATTTGGTTCACTATGTCAGCTATGCGGGGTGGGGGGATAAATCTAATTGTGTGTACCTGTTGATGGTCTGACTATAGTCAATGACGATCCTGTTGGGGGATGTCACGTGATGCCATGAGGAATGACACGCAGCCAAATGACTCCCATGGGATTAGTTAAAAATGTCTATTTAGAAAAGTTATTTTAATTACTTTAAGATTAATATAAAATATCTAACTAAATACTGAGGATGTCACCTAAGAAGGAAAAAAATGCCTAAATTAACTCCTACTAAAAAGTCTGAAGAGAAGAAGAAAATAGAAACTGAATCTACCTTAGCGATGAAATAGGCCACTGAGATACACTCTGGATCCACTGGCGAAGACCCAGGAGAGGGATCTTCCTCCAGAGCCTTCTTCGCGTTGACTCGTAAGGTTGGTGCCAGAGGAAACACTAAAACTGTATCGCGCATGCGCGAGAAGGTGGGGCATGCGCGGTGCAGTAGAAAAAAAGGTTGGAAACAAAACTCAAGGAGGCCGTCTGGCATTTCAACGTCAGAACATGAAGGGGATACAAGCCCCAGTGGAAGAGACTTCAGAAGAATATGAAAGTGAAGAAACATCAAGTTCAGAAGAGGAGCAGACCAGAGGGAAGAAAAAGACTTTAACGAAAGAAATAAGTAATGTTTAAATAAAAATAAATTTGTCTTTGGGAAATAATTTTAAATTGTTTGAAGAATTGAAACAAGTTAAAACAGATTTTGCAGTTAAGGTGGATAATGCATTAAAGGTGATGAATAACATTTCACAAAGAGTGGATAAATTGGAAAGTTAGGTTCAAGATGTTCGTGAGGAAGTGCAGCGGATTGATGAGAGATCTAATATGTCTGAAGATTCAATAACTAGTTTAATCTCAATGAATGAAAAACTTGGAGAAAGTTGATATTTTGGAAAACTATAGCAGAAGAAATAGTGGGATTGTCCGAAGGTAAAGAAGGAGAAGACAAGATTCGGTTTTTTCAAGAATGGATACGGAAGATATTTGGAGAGGAACATTTTGAAGACAAGATTTTGATCAAAAGAGCCCTTGGAACTTTACGACCAAAGCCAGGTCTGATCCAGAGATCCCGATCTATCCTGGTCAGCTTTTTGAATTACCAGGATGGAAAGAGGCTTCTAGGCTTGGTGATGAGAAAGGCTAAGGAATATGGACCTTTGAACTATGAAGGGGATAAGATTTTCTTTTATCCAGATTTGAGCCAAACTTTATTAAAGGTGAGAATTTAATCCAGTTAAGAACGTTACAGATCCGTGTTGCGTTATCCTGCTACTTTGAAAATATTTGTACCAAGTCAACAGAATTTTTTTGTTACAAATTTTGTTCAAGCTGAAGAATCTGCCCAGAGTTTGTCTAAAGTTCAAGTAACTGAAGGCACTGATTTGTTGCAATGAATTTAATATACAGGGAAGGAGTTTTATTTCCTTTTTTTTTCTTTCTGATGGATGAAGAATTCTCATGTTAGATGGAATTGTTGGTTAAATCAAGGCTTTTTTTCCTCGCGGGGATCAGGGGATGTGTTAGGTTGGTTTCTGGTGGCTGCATGTGTTTTCATGGCTTAGCCATGACCTGTAAAATGGAGGGAGGTGGTGCTGGCTTTTCCAGTGCTTGTTGGGGGAAGATTTTTTTTCTTTAATAACATAGCATAATTAATCTGAAATATTTTAATGTTTTTGGATTGTAGATGATGATGCTCAAGATCAAATTATTTTATGGGAAATCTTCCTGGATGGAGGTGATGAAAATGGATATTAAAAATTGGAAAAATTAATAAAACAATTAAGATTATGAGTTTGAATATTAATGGGATTAACGGTCTTGTTCAAAAGTTAAACTTTTTGGATTTCTATAAGTAAGCTTTTACTTATATTGAACCCCGACTTATTTTTGATGGGAAATTTTGAAAACGTAACTCCTAAACTACGTTTATAAGATTTTCAGTGGAAATTTGTTAAATCAGCTTTGGAGATAACAAGGAAATGTATCACAATCACGTGGAAATCAGATGTTTCATTAACATTAGGAAGATGGCAGACAGAGATTCATAGTTGTACTCCATTAGAAAAAAATAGATATAATTTGTGAGGTAAATATTCTGTATTTTTACAGATTTGGAGCCCACATGCTCAAACATTGGGTTTGAAATTATAAATAATCCCTTTGAATCTTCCGGACAAGTCTTCTCTTAAAAATAAATAATGTCTTCTTGTGAAATTCTTGTGTTTTTTGGGATCTTTGAGCATTTTCTGAATCAATCCAATTTAATATATAATCATATTCATTATTTATTTTAGTAATTTAGATGTTATTTTTAGTGGGGTTAGTAGGGGTTGGGAGTTTAGATGGGGTTTTTGTAGTATTTTCTCTTTTTCTTTATATAAATCAACTTGCATTTAATTAATTTTTATAATAATGTGTTGTATGGTCTTTGCTGTTTGTTAAATATGTGTTGATCTTAAATAAAATATTCAAAAAAAATCACCATCCTGTTCTTTTACTCATTCTGCACTACTATTACCTGCGCTCTCCAAGGACTGGTGCTGGCATTGAGGCCCAAATTAAGGCCCTGTCCCCAGCACTGCACTGTCGGGAGTGATTTTAAATGTGAAGTACATGCAAGTCGTGCGTGGCAGGCGATTTGGTGGGCGACTGGGTTGTTGGGCGTGTACGATGGGGGGTTGGGGAATGAAGGAGTGGGTGGAGCGCAGTAGTTGATTTGAAAATTTCCAGTTAGAGACAGTGAGGAATGGATGGGACCTGTCGAACTCCAGCATCACGCTTTGAAGGTGAGATTGAAAATCAGTTCCCAATAGCACAGCAGCATAGAGCTGCGACATTATCAAAAGTTCAAAGTCTTTATAGTCTGTATCCCGCATGATTAGTGTCGCTACACAGTAGTCCCAAATATCCGCTGTATATGATTTGCAGGCCAAGAAGACCCTCTGGTCCACTGGCATTAATGCAAGGGATAAGTGTTGCACCATGTCCCACTGTTGAATAGGCCACTCATTATATGGTCGTTTACCTTAACGTCCATCATTGACCTGGTGAGCTGATGTGGGCTATCCTAGTCAAGTGTAATGGAGACCAGTGTCAGATTGCTGCTTTTCACTGTTACAGAGGGTGACAGTGTCCAAGATGGTGGCTCCCAGGGCCCACATACAGCACTGCTGGATCCTGAAGATGGTGCTACTGGCTCCTGGTGATGGTGGCGTCTACGGTGGTGGCCCCTATGATCTGCACACAGCGCTGCTAGGAAGGGGTTCAAAGATAAACACTTCGGCATAGTGTCCCTTCTTCCTGCAGCTGGAGTAGGTCCATTCCTTCACTGGACAGCATTTCCTCTGGTGCTTGCCTAGACCACAGAAGTAGCACCTTGGGTGCTCCCGGAGTACCGTGGCTGTGGTTAGGTTGCTGACAGAACCAGGCAAAAGCAGTGGGAGGCGTTCATAGGGCACTTCTGCTGTGGTTGACTCATTAGCAGAACGAAGAGGTGGCAGCATGTCCAAGACGGCAGCACCCAGGGTAACCATGAGGCAACTACATTATCTGTCGAGTAGGCCTCCATATTCTGGAGGACCACCTCCAGCATACCTGCAGCTCAACTGCTCTCCGCAAACTGAGCTCCCCCTTGTTCCAAAGGTTTCTGGTGGATATAGTTCGACCTGATCCTGGTGATGTAGACATACCCGATCAGGTCCTCAGTAGCAGTCATGGCCTTACATTCACAGGTGCTTCCAAGGGTTCACAGGGCATGAAGGTACTCAGTGCTCGACACCGGGTTGAAGTACTTGCCGTTCATCCGTCTCTGACCACACAATGGCTAACGATGGCTGCAGGAAACCTTCAAAGCAGCATAGCCAGAGTTCAAAGTTGGTAGATGCCTCATGTGATTGCGGGTCGACTTCCAGATTATTTGGCTTCAGGATCTGCACCTTTGCAAAGATTTTAGTGAATAAAATTGATGCACCATCAATTACTTAAAGAGAGAGGTTGAGAAACCAATAGGCTTTTATTCACTAAAGAACAAAGGCACATCCCTGCTGCTCGACTGTCCTGCGCTGAGGAGGGGGCTGTGGAGCAGTCACCTTTATACAGGAGCCTGTGGGAGGGGCCACAGATACAGCCGGCCAATGGGTGTGCTCAACCAGACAAATACATACAACAGTGGTTTACCACAGTAGCCTCCGGGAATTACCTGATTAAAGTGAACTTTACATAATTAAGGGCTACAATACTGATTTTTTTTTAAAATGACCTTTTGTACTGTCTTTTGCCTTATAGACTGTTTATTTTTAATGCATGTATTAATTAGGCATTGAAAGAGTGAGTCTCAACCAAATGGAAAATTTGCATTTCTGGGATTTACCAATCCCCATAGGTGCCAGATACCAGGGGTTTTACCGAATGCCAGAATTGTCACTTCATTAAAATAAAAATCAACAAACCACTCAGTAGTAATTTCTTAAATACCAAAAGGCATTGGAACGATACACAGCAGATTTTCAAATACTAATTTACCCCTGTATTCCCTTTAACAGTTATAAGAGAATGTATTACGTATAGAGTATAGATTGTTTCTTTAATTACAAGCTCTTTCTAACAGATATGATTTACTGAATCTGGAACAGGATCAATATTTTCCATGGTATTTGTTCACAAATATCATGAGAAGAATGTAAAATAAAATAAAACGATTTGTACTGCATAGTTTAAGCAGAATACAGGATTTAATTCTTATGACCAAAAAAATGAGTGACATGCGGAATTGAACCATGGTTGACATTTAGAATATGGGAAGTTATTTATGTCAGCACATTTTATGCACCAATATGTTAAGGTTCTTTGATATCTCTGAATCTGCTGTGCTATTGCCACAGTGAAATTTAATTGGAAAATTGAAAGTAATATCACAATTACAGACGAAGAGAAAAATTTTTGATAATGAAAATATGCCTCATAATCATAAATAATTTTTTTTTACAGTCTCTTCCATTTCTGGGTTACTGATAGAAACTGTTTATCCATGACTATTTCTTCATAATTAATTAAATAGATGCAAAGTATTTGCTTCACACTTTTGATTCAAAATTAAAGAAGATATATATCTCTGTGAGGAACTGCCCTAAGAAGGCAGCCAACATCAGAAAGGACCCACATCACCCTGGTCACAACTTCTTCTCACTGCTACCTTCGGGCAGAAGGTACAGAAGCCAACATTTCTAGGTTCAAGAATAGTTTTTTTTAGCAGCTCTCAGCCCTGAACTACCCTACCCTCATATAAACCACTGCAGGAACACTAAATAATCTGTCTGCACTATTAAAACATCACTTTTTTTTCACTATTTATCTATCTTTTATAGTTGTTATCTCATTTTCTGTCTCATGCCACATTATATGGCAGCAGCAAGTCAGAATTACAGGGCATCTCTACATTTATGATAATAAACTCTCATAACAAACTCATCAACATATTTCCTGTTATTTCTTGTCAGTTACATTCTTAAGTAGCTAAATGGACCAGTCTGAGTTCAGTTATTAGGGGAAAGAGAAGGACAGAAATAGACATGAAGGACAAATAACCCATCAAAAACCATTATTTCCTTTTAAGAGAGTTATGGTCACAGAGCGAGGTCGTAAGCCTGCTACCCAGACATGTAGAAACATACCTCAGGAATAAAACCCAAGAAAGCAACATTTAAAAGGAAAATGAAATTGACAGCATGTTACTTCAACCAATCATGCCAAAGACTTTCAATATTTTCTCATTTGTGAATTAATGCAATTTCCGTCCTTTAAAAGTGTTTTAAAATATTTCAATTTATGTTCATCATTTATAAATAGAATAAATGCAGTTTGTAGCTTTTAACATCCGAAACACCACCTGTGAATTTGATATCAGTGTAGGTTCTCAGACCATAGGCTAACAAATAATAAGAAATATATATGTACAATGTACATATGCACCCAATATTTACCTGCTACAGCTGACAGGTATTCTGTAAAACGATTACAACAGTACATGTTAAATTAAATTTAAAAATAGATAATAAATTATAGCAACAGGTCTACGGCGGATACCATCTCATTGATTCTACACAAAGCCCTGGAACACATGGGAAATAAAGATGTATACTGCAGAATACACATAATTGACTACAATTTGGCATTTAACATCATCATCCCCTCAAAACTGATCAGCAAACTCCAAGATCTGGGATTCGACACCTCACTGTGTAATTGGATCCTGGATTTCCTCACCTCAGTCCACCATCAGTGAGGATTGGTAAGAACATCTCCTCCACAATCTCCATCAGCACGGAGCAACACAGGGCTGTGTTCTTAGCCTTTTGCTCCACTCGCTATACACCTATGACTGTATGGCTCGATACACCACCACCCTTTACACATTCATTGACGATACCAAGGGAGTGGGTTGTATAAAAAGGGGCAATGAGTCAGCATACAGGAGGGAGATTGAAAACTTGGCTGAATGGAGCACCAACAATAACCTCACCAAAACCAAGGAGCTGATTGTTGACTTCAGGAAGGGAAAACCAAAGGTAAATGATCCAGTGATTATTGAAGAATTGGAGATGGAGAGGGTGAGCAAATTTAGATTCTTGGCAGTCACTATCTTAGAGTATCTATCCCGGACCCAAAAGACAAATGGCATCATGACGAAAGCATGTCCGCACCTTTACTTCCTCAGGAGTTTGCAGAGGTTTGATAAATGAAGTGTGCATTGTGGAGGGTCATGTAGCCTTTCCATTTGGAACTGGTGGGAATGTGAATTGTGGAGGGTCACATGCCTCCTCCATCTGGAACCTGGTCAGAAGTCACGTCACCTGCCAATCAAGTTTGGACTCTCCCCACCTATGAGTGCACACCTGACATTGGCCCCTTTAATCACCTAATGATTATCTGGACCGGAACCTCCTGCTTCCTGTACTATAAAGTCCACCATGTGCAGTAGTTGCTCTTTGGCACGGAGACAAACCCTGCTGGGAACAACACTGGATGTGTCACTGGTAAGGTGCGCACTACATAGGGATCAGGAGTGTTGTATACTGTTGTAGATGTAGATAGCATCTGAGCCATGCCCATCTTAGACAAGGAGTGGCAGGTAGCATATTGTAGTCCTTGGATGTGATAAATTGTTTATACATCAACAGTTGCTAGTATCAGTAGTATGAAGTCTGATGTGACTGGTTGTACTGTGCTTGTGAGAGGGTAAGCAGTTTCTGGTAAAACCACAATGCTGGAGAAATTCAGCTGGTCAAATAATATACTTTACGTAGCAAAGATACATAACCAATGTTTTGGGTTTGAGCCCTTCAACAACGTTTAAGATCAATGGGACGTGTTGCATGGCAAGATATGATTAAGAATACTTGCATGTGTTATCCTTTCAATAACGATTATTTCTGCATTTAGCCCGTGTCTCGATCCACTATTCTTTGATCCCTCTGAACTTTTCCCTTCTGACACTACAGTGTGGCATTGAAAACCCTGGCAAATTTCTACAGATGCGTGGTGGAAAGTGTGCTAACCAGCTACACCACGGTTTGGTATGGGGTCACCAATATCCCTGAGCGTAAAGCCCTGATAAAGGTAGTGGACACAATCTAGGATAGAGCCTAGGACATCACCATCGAGAACACCTATAGGGAACATTGCTGTCAGATATTAGCAGCAATCATAAAGGATCCACACCACCCAGCCCATGCTCTGTTCTCACTGCTACCACAGAAAAAGAAGTACAGGTGCCACAAGACTCACCCCACCTGGTTCAGGAACAGCTGCTACCCCTCCACCATCAGACTCCTCAACAACAAACTCAATCAGGGACTCAAGGACTCTTACTTTTGCACTTTATTGATTTTTTTCACTCTAAATGGCACAGTTAGTTTCTTTACATTTCTTTATTTGTTTACGTGTGTACATTGTGTACAGAATTTTGCACTACTAATAAGTGGTAATTCTACCTCGCCCACGGGAAAGAATCTCGGGGTTGTATGTACTCTGACAATAAATCTGAAATCAAAATCCAAATGTAAAAGATAGATCATAAATATTCACAGTTTCAATAATACAATGAAAATACTGCAACAGTCCTTTTGTGGTGACAAAGCTTTTGATGGACCTGTCTATATTGATGACCTTTTGCAGCCTTATATGTTCCTGGGCATTTGAATGACCAAACCTTGCTATAATGCAACCAGTTAATATATTTTTTACAGTACAAAAGCAATTCAATAGAGTATTT